>NC_058403.1:22912831-23131053 GCF_002201575.2 Neomonachus schauinslandi | reverse complement strand
TATCTATCTATCTATCTATCTATCTATCTATCTATCTATCTATCTATCTATTTTTTTTTTGAGAGAGAGAGCCCTGGAGTGAGCTTGTGGGGAGGGGCAGAGAGAGAGAGAGAGAGAGAATCTTGTGTGGGGGGTTGTTCAATTCCCGTGACCCAGAGATGGTGACCCAAGCAGAAATCAAGAGTTGGATGCTTAACCAACTGAGCCACCCAGGCACCCCTGAGATTACTATTTTTTTTTTTTTTAATGTGGGAGAGCAAGTTACAGATCAGCAAATGATAGGCCCATGAGCTGCTCTTACTGGTAGGATAAAGCATTCATAAAGAGACACTTGAAACTGACGCTACCTTGTAGATGAAGCACCATCAACTTTTTCTAAAGTGTGTTCTGTGAGATAATCCAGGCAGTATAATTCTATCAATAGAAATATATCTATATATATATCAATATTATGCTCCATAATATCCCAAGATAGTCTCCAAAATGTTGGCCAAGACTGAAATCATGATGGATTTCCCTGGGCAGCAATTGACATGAACATTAGTTTGAATAATAAATATATAATCCTCGTTCTGTTCAGGCTTTATTTGATTGTAAAAAGAAATTTACACTTGCTATTTCTAGAAAGACGGACTGGAATTTGTTCAAGGATACATTTGGGACAATAATGGAGACAGACAATTACAGGAAAATCAAAAATAGAAATCATAGGATTGGAAAGTTTCAAGGAGACTGGAAATTGATGCTCTGTGTCTAAAGTAGTTCTAAGGATCTCAGAAACAATCCTTAATGGACACTCATAAAGATTCAACATGCCATCCATACTCAGCCACTCTGACTCTAACCTTTTGAATCAAATTGTTATCCTCCTGCTAAGGAAATGTAAGAACTGAAAGAATCTGACTTAAATAATAACTATCAGCTCTGAATAGATAGGCCACCTTAGAGATTATGGAACTACCTGGATTGTCTTTCTACAAGCTTTGTCAAATGAGATCTTGTGGCAAGAACTTGGTCACCCAAGATTGAATCCTCCAGCAGACTTTGAGTTGGGCAATTTCTTTTTTAAATAATTTTGCATAGCAAATATGATTTTGTTATTTTAAAAATTATTAGCCTTTTTTGAACAGTATACACAAAAAATATTAACCATCACCAGTTTTAAGTAT
Organism: Neomonachus schauinslandi; assembly: GCF_002201575.2. Taxonomy (NCBI): domain Eukaryota; kingdom Metazoa; phylum Chordata; class Mammalia; order Carnivora; family Phocidae; genus Neomonachus; species Neomonachus schauinslandi. The sequence continues at coordinate 23,129,884 of NC_058403.1, read as the reverse complement.
ATGATTCAATGAATTTTGACACTCATTGACATAGTTTTATAACTACCAGCACAATCAAATCCTAGTAAAAAATATATCTTGCTAACCACAAAATGTTACCTTGTGCCCTTATGTGGACATCTGCTCCCCTCAGCTGCTGGAAAACACTGATCTGCTATCACTATAGTTTTACTTTCTCTTAGAGTTTAATATTTATTCTGTCTTGTCAGAGAAAAAGAAAATTAACACCTTTATCTGCCTATTTATTTTTAGTTATGTGAGTCATCCTAAGACTTTTATTCAATGAACATGTTATCTATATCCTATAGACATCAGTATCTTTACTAAAAGCTGTTGTTTTGAGAAGTTAAAAAATTACAAAAACCACATTAGGATAGGGAAATATGGTTGTGTTTTTGGATGTGAATATTACTAATTTTAAAAAAGGTGTTGGGGTGCCTTGGTGGCTCAGTCAGTTAAGCGTCTGCTTTCAGCTCAGGTCATGATCCCAGGGTCCTGGGATGGAGCTCTGCGTCTGGCTCCCTGCTCAGTGGGGAGTCTGCTTCTCCCTCTGCCTCTCCCCCCTGCTCGTGCTTGCTCCCTCTCTCTCTCTCAACTAAATAAAAATCTTTAAAAAAAACATTAAAAATAAAAATTAAATATTGTTATTTTATGATTGTCAAAGAAAAAAATTATTCTCAAATAGTATATTTTCCTCAAAACGAGATCTAGAATAGGATCTCAAATACCTGGATTATTTGTTATATTCCACTTGAACTGTCTAAACATCTTTTATATGTTGGAAGCAGAATACTTGGCAAATTTCTTGATTTAATACAATAGTATTTTATCTCAGAATATCACGGAAACATAAAGGGAAATGCTTCTCTAGTCTGATTTTAACTCCCAGTGAGATGTCTGATAATATGAAGGAAAAGTGTGGAGTAATGAGTGAAAGTCAATCCCTAGTACTTTTTACAGTGAAGCAGGGGAGCTTCACCCTAGAAACAAGAGTAGATTAAAACAAACAAATAAAAAGGCAGAAGTAAGGTTTGAAAGCATTTTCTAAATTGAATATATTTTAAAGACTAAGCTCTTATTTGGCATTAGATGAGCAAGTATAATAAAAGAGAAACTTATGAAAAAATATTTGATGTGCTTAATAGAATGTTCACAGATCTTAGGGATAAGATAGCAAAATTAAACATAATAAATATAGATAATATTTATTGAGTTCTTACTCTGTTTCAAGTACTTTTTAAAGCTCTTTCTAGATAGTAACATACTTGACCTTTATACTAGGAGGTAGATATCAGTAAAATAACTCCAATTCACAAAAGGTGAAAATGAGATTCACATAGTTTAAACAAATTGTCCATGTTCAGAAAAATAGTGAGTTGGATATCCAGTGTTCAAGCCCAGAACCCTCTTAACAATTGAGAAATAATATAAGAAGTCTTATTTATATCTTATACTGTCAAAGATCAGAGGTTATCTATACCAGAAGTAGAGGACAAGGTTTCCTCGGATCCTTATTTTCCATATATTTTTTAAATTTATTATAATGAGGAGGATAATTGTTCTTGCCTAATATTCCCTTTTCCTTTTATATCTCAGAATAAATTATACCTATAAGATATATATCCCCTCTAGAAAAGTAGACGCTCATAAGTAAAATACTTTGAAATCGTTTATTTTTTTGAAAGACATTTAGAAAATCTCTCCAGAACTCTCTTGTGGGCATAACAGAGAAACTTAGATTTGTGCTTCTTGGAAAATGTTAACAAAGATTACTGATTTACACATAGAAGATTTACTGGACTGAGATTTCTATGCTAGCCAAGGAAATAATTTGTCGAGCATTAAAATGGCAATTCCCACAATGTGTGTCAAATTGTCCCACTAAAGTAAATCTAAAATGCGAAAAGAGTGCAACTATCTTTCTGAATGGCTGTGAATATCCTCTAATGGAGCTTACTTCAATCTGGCAGGGCCTCCTTTAACAAGAATTTTTATTACTAAATACAGAATATATGAGTGTCTACAATTTAAGTTTGAGATGACTAATTATTTAAAATTATCATTTTGAGATGTCAATTTTATTCAACTTTGCAGGACCTCTATACCCTTCTACTAAACCCATACCACTACCCTTTCAGAATATGAGTATATTCACATTGGAGAAGTGTGGGCTTAGAATAAAATATTGAAGGCATGGTTTTCTGTTATATATATATATATATGTATATATATATAAGATTATATACATATATATTCATTGTAAGAGATAACTCATGAACTGCATGCGAAATCAGCACTCATGATTATTAAGCATCTCTGTAGATGGTTTACATTTGATATACTATTTTAAATAACTTTTTAAGATATAATCTAAGCAGTAAGTTGTGTCCATTTAAAGTCTACAAGTAGATGAATTCTAAAAGATCTATGAATTTGTACAATCACAGTCACATTTAAGATATAAAATATTCCAGTCATTTCTCTTTCCTCATTCATGTCCTCATTTCCTAATTCTTCATCCCTCAATTATTGCTATGCTTCCTCTCTACTCTTTTGTGACTGGATTTTTTTCTCTCAGCATAATGATTTTGAGATTCATCTGTTATATTGCTTGTATCATTAATGTATTCCTTTTTATTGCTGAGTAGTATTCCATTGAATGGATATGCCGTGATTTGCTTATCCATTCTTTTGATGAATATGTGCACTGTTGCCAATTTTAGCTTTTATGAATAAAAGTGTATGAGATTTTACATGAACTTGTCATTTCCCTTCAGTAAGTTTCTAAGATTGGAATGGCTGAACCACATAGTAACTTTACATTAGTTTTTAGGAAACTAACAAATTATTTTTCAAATAAATCATACCATTTTAGATTACCAGCAAAAAGTGTGCAAGTTTCAGTTATTGTATATACCCACCAACACTTGCTATTGACTTTTTTTTTTTAGTATTATCTACTTTTTATAATTGTTATCTATGGTAAGATTCAGCATGTCATTTCTCCAACATTAGTAGAAACAGTCCTCTTATTATGACGCATTATTGTATGTTCAAATAATCAACTATATAATATAAAAACAAGGAGAGCTGGCTTGAGAGAAATATAGCAGGGAAGACTTCAAAAACCATTGTTACTCTAGGCTCTGTAAAACAAAACAGAAAAATAAAATAATAATTATACTAATGCAAACTAAGGACTAAGAATAATTATTTATGAGGAAGTAAGATAGTTCCATTATGGCTGTTGTGAAAATTAATAAAGGGAAACCTCACTAAAATGGAGTTGAAATGCCAGAATGGGGAGTTCTCATGCCCTACCACTCCTCATCAATGGAAGACCCCAACAGGAAAGAAGTGGTACCTTGCAAGTCAATATTACTTGACTACCCCAGCAGCAGGAGGAAACGTTTCCTTCTCCAACAACAGCTTAGCCAATGAGAGATTGTCACAACTCAGCCAATGAAAAACCACTATACTTTGAACCTCCAGTTTACTCCAAAGGACTTTCTGTTTATAACACCCCTCCCAACTCCCCCCTTTCCTCTAAAGAAGATCTTTCCTGTTTGTGCTTCAGACTTGCCTATGGTTTTGCCTTAGCTTGCATGTCCTGAATTGTAATTCTCAAATAAATCCATTTTTGCTGGTAAAATAACTGACAGTTTTATTTTTAGGGTTAACATTGCCAATATGATAATTTTGTTCAGTTTTCAGTACTATAATGTGAAGTTATTTAATTTATGAATGTGTTTTAATTAAATTAATGTAGAATGTTCACCATAGAATAGTTGGTTTCTAGAGCAAATAATCCTAGAAATAGACAGAAAGGTGAATCTTCATGAATCATTTGTCAAGAATGTTGTAAAAGAATTTAGGCATAGAAGGATAGGGAGGAAGATAGGTGAGACTAAGTGATCTCCGGGGTCCTTTCCAAGTCCTTCATTCAATCAGTTTTTAAAATCTATTTTATAGCCTATTAGAAGTAATTCACACTAAGAGAAAAAATATAGGTTTATAAGAAAACAAACTACGTAGTTATATTGCATTTTAAATATTTCAGAATAATTATCATCTTATAAATTGTATAAAGAATACTATTGTTTTATAAAACAAATTCAGTTCCATATTTTAAAAAATAGTGAAAGGAATCTTTCCTTTTCTTTTTGTTGAAGTAAACATGCTCTCCCTATTGCCATGAGCCACAGGACATATAATACAAAAGGGGGTGCAAAATATGATTAAGAGTAGAGGTAGGGGCAAAAGAAAATGGATAGCATTAAAGTGCTATATTAATATCTACAGTGAAATGTCATTAAGTCATCAATTTTTTTTTGCCACATGGGTCTATAGATTAACTCATCTGAAAGAATGAATTGATTTATAGCCACATCATATTTTTGGGTTAAAGGCAAAATGTAAAAAGGGTAATTAATCTCCAATTAGCATTATATTTTACCATGTTGGAAGTTTTTCAATTAAAAAAAATCACAAATGAGTGAATACCAAGAAGAAATACTATATAATGGCCACTTTTGAAATGCAAAAATGAAAGCTCACATCTTTCTGTTTATAATATTCACTACCGCTTTAAAATTCTGTTAACATAATCTTAGAAGGGGTTACAAATAGAGGACAATGAGGTTTAGTTTAATTTCATATCGGCACAGAGTTTAGTTGATTTTGGTTTTGACTTCATAATGATAACAAGGAACTGGGTGTAATTATTTGTTTAGAGAAATATGCTACAACAGAGTTCCCTATTTTGGTAGTATTTTCTTTACTCTTAGGAAATGCCCTAGAATTGCCTCTTTCCACCAGATTTCTTACTGGTATGTTATGAATGATTAAAGAAAATCTAAAGGGTGCCTGGATAGCTCAGTCAGTTGAGCATCTGACTCTTGATTTTGGCTCAGGTCATGATCTCAGGGTCATAGTCTCAAGGTCCTGAGATCTAGCCCCATGTCAGGGTCAGGCTCCATGTGGAGCCAGCTTAAGGTTCTCTGTCTCCCTCTCCCCCTCCCTGCCTCTCTCCCTTTTAAAGAAAAAAAACGAACAAAAAAACACACACACAAAAAGCTAAATTTGCCTTAAAAATGCCTTAAAAAATAAAAAAGCACAGAAATTTAACTCTGTAGTATCTCAACCACTGCATCTAAGTATATTTGTATGTATTTGTTGTTTCAGAATATTATATTGGCATTTAAAAATACCAAATATATTCAGACACATTTCAGTCAAAATTGAGTTCCTAGTGGGGGAGACATTAGGAAAAGGGTAAATGGGAATTGATGACCATCTTTCTTCTTCAGCAGCTCAGGAAAACAGCTGAGACCCGACTTGAAGGGCAAGCGTTCCACCTGCCTAGCCTGAAATGAGCTAATTGCCTACCTGTCAATTCATCCTTCTGTTTCCCTTCACTCATAGATGGCTTTAAACAATGTGAAATTCTTTATCTCTCTGAATGCAAAGAGGAGGGCAGGACTTGAAGAAACCAGTCGTCCTTTATGCTATTTACCATTTCACATTTTTAAATACAGAATGCTATCAAAGCAGGGATCAACTTTTCTGTGTGCTATTTTTAAAGAGAGGAGCTTTCTCTAGTGTCTTAGATACTGGTAGTGTTGTATTTGAAATTCAAAAACAGGATTAACTTGGCTAAGCACATTCATTTAAAACTTAGATATTTTTATGGATTCTCCCTAGCCCTCTCGATGTAGAGAATCTCTAAAATACAGGCCCAATACCTTGAACACTAACTATGGAATAATCAAGTTTAAGATGGGTATTTTCTCTTTGGAGGGAGCTAGGGAAATCTTCTTATTAGAATGCAACTTTGTATCTAAATAGGTTATATAAGAGATCCTTAGTAAAATGATACAGTTTAAAATACAAGTTAAGGTGGGGTGCCTGGGTGACGCCTGGGTGGCTCAGTTGGTTGAGACTGCCTTCAGCTCAGGTCATGATCTCCAGGTCCTGGGATGCAACCCCAGGTCAAGTTCCCTGCTCAGCGGGGGAGGCTGTTTCTCCCTCTCCCTCTACCACTCCCCCTGCTTGTGCACTCTCTCACACTCTCTCTTTCTCTAATAAATAAATAAAATCTTTAAAAAATACAAGTTAAGGGGAAAAATTTCCTGGATGTTTGGAAGGCCCCAAATTCCCTCATATTAACTCATTATCCAATCAGTGATCAGCCGTCACTCTGCTTCTTTAACCCTCTTGTTAGTATCCACAGATTCTGGAGGTATATATACAGCCCTGTAGTAGAGTTTATCATCTGGCTGTCCTGGCTTCTTCAGCAATACAGAGTCCTCTGCAATGGTATTGGGGGGAAAAAAAAAATCTCCGTTGAGCACAAACTATAAGGAAACCTTACTGCTAGTTGTCCTGAGGCATACAGAGACAAATCGACTCAGCGACCCCTCATAAAATTTACAGTCCAAAGGGGAGATACACCTGTAAAAAGCACACCTGTATTTAAAGTCCATATCCTCCATATTAACTGTCTGGAAAATGATTTGAAAAGAAAAATGCACGAATGAATCATATGGAAAGTGATATCATTCTATATAAATGTAAGTGCTCAAAAATACTATGTTAATTTATTAGTGCTGTTGGGAGAGGTTCTGGACAGAAATAGCTCCAGGAATGGCAATTATCCTGAGACAATGAAGCTCTCCAAATAACAGGTATGATAGAAATAATGTTCCCTGAGTAGTGTGGACATGGAACAGAAAAGGTAGATTTTTGTTTCCTACCTGAAAAATGTTGAAAATATTCATTGAAAGCATAATAGATGTGTGTAGCAAACTAACATGTAATACGATTAGAGGTTCAGGCAAAGGAATAGGCAGCAAAGTGATAGTGAAGACAGGAATCCAAGAATTTATCAGAAAATGAGCTGATTTAGACAAGCCACATTTTGTTTAACAAGATCCAGGTTCCTTTTGTGGCCATACATATTTTTCATAAAGTTGTAATTCTTGTTTAACACAGAATATTATGGAAGTTTAAAAAAAAATAAAGGACAGTAGGTGCTCAGGACAGGATTGAAGGCAGAGGTTGGGGGTTGGAAATTCTTCCTGGGGGGTTGATACTTTAGGCGTACATTTAGGAATTTGTCCTTGTCAGTTAGGGCTGTCATAACAAAGTACCATACACTAAGGGGTTTATAACAACAGAATTTTTTTTTCCTCACAGTTCTGGAGCCTGGAAGTTCAAGATCAGGGCACCAGAAAGGCCTGGTTTTGATGAGAGCCCTCTTCTGGATTGCAGACAACTGTCTTCTCATTATATCCTCACATGGGAGAAAAGGAAGGGGAGAGAGATCACTGGGGTCTCTTTTAAAGGAGAACTAATCCCATTCAGAGGACTCTACCCTCAATACCTAATCACCTTCCAAATACCATCTCCTGGGGGGTTAGAATTTTGGCATTTGAATTTTTCGGGGACAAAAGGATGCAGTCCATAAAAAATATATATAGTTAAAAGTCAGGAAGGTAGAGCTTTGAAAAGAGCTTTTTGGAGAAGTTTAAGAAAGTTTCCAGTAGTATGTTCAAGAAAGTAAGTATAATTTGATGCAAATAAAACATGGGCACAGGAAGGAAGTAATTTCATTATAAATATTTTAAATAGCTTTGTGTATCTATAGATTGGCACAAGTTATCAAAACATGTAAAAATACTTGTTGGATACTTTGAAGAGAAGTTTCTTCATATATGTTTAGGAAGGCAAGTTTTTTTCCCATTGTCATTAACTCAGGTAACAGAAAATCCATTTGGGCCCAACTTGTAACCCTCCCTCTATTTTTTTTTTTCTTTAGCAATTATGAATTTGCCATAGGAGAGCTCAGAATGTAATGAATAAGTGAATTTTGAGAAAGGATTTGAAGTAGAGAAGAGTAACCCAGCAAGAAAACAAAACAAAGATGATTATTACCTAATACAGATAACATGAAGAATGCATCAGTAAGTAGGTTGTAGAATGCAGCATGTTTAAGTTAAGGCAACGGAAAAATATAAAAGTTTTTATGAAGAATATCAGGGAGGATTTTTCCACTTAAATTAATAGAAAAGTGATTATCTGGTGAAAATGATATTTAAAGTGAAGAGAAGGTGACTTTTTCAAATATGTCAAAAGCTCTGGAAAAAATTAATAAATTGACTCTTATCTGGGAAGTCAGTGAATCTTTCAATAAGAGGTTTAAAATCAAGAGACCATTCAGAATGAAGCTGTCACTTAAATGGCAAATGTCTGTTAGAGAAAGAGGCGGGAAGTGATTATGGTAATTGACCCATCATTGTCCTTAAAGGTGTTCTTGGCAGCTTCCAGAATGACTCAACTGATAAAAGGTAAGTTATAAAATGTTATATAGCTCCCTTCTTGAGAGCAGTATACCTGTATGAGGAAAAAGGAAAACTGGCAAAACAATGATAAGTGAAAAAAGTGTTCACATTCACAGGGAAAATTAACCTGTTTGGTTAGCGATGAAGTGACAATAAATCAGATGTGTGTGCCAAGGAGAGATTATAGATGAAACATTCATTGAAGTTACCCATGGCGTTCAAATGTATGATATATACTCTTTAGGTTTAAGTGACCTTGAAAGTTTATACTTAAATAGAAAATCAATTGTTCGTAAGTAATGGATACATAGAACAGTGGGGATAGCATAGAGCTTTGAATACAGCAGTTGCTTTAGAGATTCGTGCCAGGTACCATTTGCTCTATATTTCCCAGCACAGATCTCTGTTCATTCAGTATCATTGCATTGCCACATTCTACCGGAAACTTCATTCCTAAGAACTTCTAACTTTAAAGGAATGTAGGACTTTAAAGATCATAAAATAAATGAGAAATTAGGAAGGGGTATAGATTTGGGGGGAAATTCTATAAATTTCAATATGGTAATACCTTATCTAATATCCTCCCTCAAAATAAGAGAGAGTTTTGGAAAAAGATTTAGAATGCCTTAGTACTTTCAGAATTGCACATCGTGGGGCGCCTGGGTGGCTCAGTTGGTTAAGCGACTGCCTTCGGCTCAGGTCATGATCCCAGGGTCCTGGGATCGAGTCCCACATCGGGCTCCCGGCTCAGCAGGAAGCCTGCTCCTCCCTCTCCCACTCCCCCTGCTTGTGTTCCTGCTCTCGCTGTCTCTGTCTCTGTCAAATAAATAAATAAAATCTTTAAAAAAAAAAAAAAGAATTGCACATCGTGATTTCATAACCACCAAATCCTATTTTCTTCCTCCTCACACTTGACGAGCAATGTAACCCTGTTTTCAGTTTCTTTCATCTTGAGAGTCTTTATTTTGTTCTCTATCCCTCATCATTTTTTTATTCTGTTATTTACCAGATTTTTGTTATTTGCTGTTTCCTAAACCTGGCTCCTAAATGGATTTATTCCTCTCATTTCACATGATTTCTTTTAAATTCTCTACTGATGTACTTCAAAAATTCACTTCAGTATTGACAGCTCTTAAATTCAGTATTGACAACTCTCAGATGCTCTGCTCCAGCTCTAGATACTTATTTTCATCTCTTGGCTTGTGGCTCCATCTTAGTATGGTGCCTGCTCTTGGCAGCCTATCAAACAAAAACCTATTCATCTTCCCCTCTTTGATAATATCAGCAACTCCTGAGCCTGCCACTATTTTCTACTAAAAATCTTACCACATTTTTTTTGGTTCTTTCTCTTTTATATCTCATCAAACATTGTCACACATGTATTCTTTCTTACTTTATTCTGGCAATGGAACATTCACTCAGTTTTTTGCTGTAGCTTCCCGAATGTTCTCCCTGACTCAAATTTCATATGTCCAAATCCATTCTATAACTGACACTAGATTGTTTCTTGTCTTAATCCAATGATCTCTCCATCATATACCATTCAAATTCCTTTGCGTCCAACATGATAGCCTGCAAAAGACATGTCTAACTTTTATTTTATAATATTTGAGACATTTCACATTGTATCTTCAACTTTGCTTTCCAGACCGAGTATCCTTTTTTTTTTTTTAAGATTTTATTTATTTATTTGAGAGAGAGACTGAGAGAGAGAGAGCATGAGAGGGGGGAGGGTCGGGAGGGTCAGAAGGAGAAGCAGACTCCCCGCCAAGCAGGGAGCCCGATGCGGGACTCGATCCAGGGACTCCAGGATCATGACCTGAGCCGAAGGCAGTCGCTTAACCAACTGAACCACCCAGGCGCCCCATAGACCGAGTATCCTTAAACCTAATTCAAACCAAGCAGAATGCTTTGATGTTTTCTGACAATATCCTTCCCATGTTCAAACTGTTCCTTGATCCTGAAATAGAATCCTACAACCAGATTGGTCTCCAACTTAGAGCCTGCCTTAAGAAGCACTCAGTATAAACTTTCAGTGGTCTTTTTGACCCAAAAGTAATCACTTCCTCTTCACTGCTCGAACTACAGAATATTTAAACTTGTATAATAGCATTTATCACATTCTGCTTTGTATTAAGGCAATCCATGCAATAAAGCCTAAATCCATGTGGTCAAAAAAACACAGGGGGGCGCCTGGGTGGCTCAGTTGGTTAAGCGACTGTCTTCAGCTCAGGTCATGATCCTGGAGTCCCGGGATCGAGTCCCGCATCGGGCTCCCTGCTCATCAGGGAGTCTGCCTCTCTCTCTCTGACCCTCCCCCCTCTCATGTGCTCTCTCTCTCTCTCAAATAAATAAATAAAATCTTATAAAAAAAAAAAAAAAAAAAACACAGGGGCCAACCTGTAATCAAGTCAGAGATAGTGACTTGATGCAGAAAGGGTGACTCACCAGAGAAGTATCTTTTGTAAGGTTCGGCTTCCCATGGAATGATTTTGAGAAAGGTCTAAGGAAAGCATGAGTTTTGGATTAGTCACTTTTTTCTGCAGCAAGATTAGAAGTGGAGATCAATTAGTCATTGCATGCTCTCTTAAAGTGAAGATGATTTAGTAATTGGGTATTTCTAATTATAAATATAAATAGCTAAGAGAGGCTGGGAGTGTGATTGGTAAGAAAAGGTATCTCTCCAAAAAGAGATCATTAATGCATTTTACAGCTTCTCTATGACTAGGGAGATACAGCACTTCCTGTTAATTTAGTAGCTGTCATGTTCTGTGTCTGCTCACACCCTTTTCCCCAGGCTGATTAACGAGAGGGTTTTTTGTCTTTTTTAGTTCAAGCCAATTTTTACTTTCTTTACAGACAGTATTTAACATTGTCTCATATCTATATATGATATTCTCTACCACTTGAGAAGACAGACATTACATCTCAGGAAAAATGGTATAACTGATTGTTCAAAACACAGTTTCAGAATGACACAGGGTCTAGTACTAGATCCTCTATTTTGTAGCTTTTGTATAATTTCATCTGCTTGGGCTGTTTTCTCAGTAATAAGATGGAAATAATAGTATAGTATCTCATAAGCTTGTAATGAATAATGAAGTAATAATTCTTATAAATTGTGTTGCATGGTGATTGGCCTTCAGAAGTGCTCAAAAAAGCATTACATTATATTTCATTATTCCTATTCAGTAGTACCAAGATCTATACATAACAGACTTCTATAATCACAGAAAAATAAAATTAAGAGAAAAATACACTCTGTTATCAAAACTTGAAGACAGCTACTTTTTTATTGTGATATAGTTATATATCTATATATCTATATCTATATAAAATCAGAAGTTGTTTTAATTTTTGGCTTTATAAAATCCAGTTATAAACATTTATGTTTAACATATGTTTATATATACATATATTTTTCTGTTTGGGATCGTTTCTTTAGAAGATATTTTGTGAAGTAGAATGGTTCTTTTGAAATCGTATTTTTATATGTTTAAGTCACATAAAAATGGATTATTGGGAATTATGGGGGTTTTTTACGAGCACAGTCCAAATTTATGAGAGAAATTAAAAACACTAAGAGAAATACGCAATGGAAAATTTTGGTCTTTTTTAAAGTTTACATAAATAATCATTAACTTTACAATAACCCCGTATATATATATATATCTATATATATATCTATATATATCTATATCTATATATATATATATATATATAGATATATATAGATATATCTATATATATATCTATATATATCTATATATATCTATATATATATAGATAGATATATATAGATATATATAGATATATATATATATACTTCATAGGTTCCATTAAAAAGCACGTACTGGCTAATGCAGTGCAATTTCCAAGTGCACAAAACACTGCAAAAAGCTTCATGCCACCAGGAAGTCCAAGCAATCTGGCCCCGAGAATAGAGAAGAAAATGTCGCACACGAAGCAGATGATGACCCACTCCAGCCTGGAGGGAAGAGGCATCCAGAACCTGCACAGTCAGCCCTGCTCCTCGTCGTCCTGGCCGCTCAGGACCCCCCACAGCTTCTCCATGGTCCTGCTCCCCACGCACTGGCAGCCCTGCTTGCCCCCTCTGCCCTCCCTAATTTTTCAGCTCCCTTTAAAACATTTGCCCATACCCATTGACCCCAAAATTCAAATGTTGGAAGTTTGTATTATAGAAATAAAAATACAAATATTAAAAAAAAAAAAAAAAGCTGGGGCAGAGACACAGAGATCCTGCCCCTGTTTTTATTCCCCAACAAACCATCACTCTATTTATTTCATTGTAAACTATTTATCAATAAAGGCTTTTTTCCCCCTCACAAAAATATATTTTATATCATTATATTATATTAATATATTAAGACATATTTTATTATTATATTAATATTATATATTAATACAATATTATATATTAATATTATTATATTATATTACATATTATATCTATTTGGATATATTGGATATAATCCATATTGGATATAATCCAATGCATTATATTATATCCATATATATCCAAATAGATATACTTGAACTCTGTCAGAAATACTGATTGGTACATAGTAGGTGATTGATAGTATTGAATTAAGTAATTGAAAAAATTTTACCATCTTGTTCTTTCAAAATGCAGTGAAATTTAACAGATTCTCCAAGGCTAGGAGGCAGTAGACTTTGTACCAAGGGCTGGAGCTGAGTGATAAAAATCATAGATCATCTCTTCAAGGAGTTCATAGTCTAATTGATAAACCAAAATAAATCACATATTTTACCACTTCTCATTATTTCAAAACCTTTCAAACTGCTAAAATTGAATCCTTTTCCTGCCCTGCTCCCCCAAAAAGATAAAAATAAAAAAAGAAGGCAGAGAAAAAGAGAGATTCATTGATTGGAGGGAGGGGCAAGATAGCAAAAAGGACAAATGCATCATCACCTGGGCAGGAACTTAGTGAGAAGCTATATATACTGTATCTAGACTATTTTTCAGAAGTATCTTACTTGTAAACAGTACACTTTGTCTAATTTTTAATTCCATTATGGCAGGACATATCCTAGGAGATGAGATTTAGTCCTGTTTTTTATTCTTACATTAACAAGGAAATGTTTTTAAAAAATTGCAAAAACCTTCCCACCAGCACTATTTGTTTGGGTATTTCAGCAAACCAGTTAGTTTATGCTGGAAGATTAAAAGTCACTTATTTATTAACATCAAAAATGGAAAAGATATGGAAAACAGAATCAAACCAACTTGAAAAATATACAAAATTCTGTCCTTCCTAAATGCCATTGTTGTGTTATGTTGAAACTGTTTTGTCTTTTTATTTTTTTTAAGATTTTACTTATTTATTTGAGAGAGAGGGAGAGAGCACGAGCAGGTGGAAGGAGAGGAGTAGAGAGAGAGGGAGAATCAGACTCCCCTCTGAACAGGGAGCCTGATGCAGGGCTGGACCCCAGGACCCTGGAATCATGACCTGAACTGAAGGCAGACGATTAACCGACTGAGCCACTCAGGTGCCCCCCGTTTTGTTTTTTAAGTGAAGTGGTACTTCAGATCAAAAGTTCTGGAACAGGACTATCTGGGTTTGAATACCTACAACCATGTTTACTTATTTTTATCAAATCCAAGACATCATTTTTTAGAGCATACATCATTATTTTATATTCTCCCCTAGACACACACAAGCAACCCCTACAAGTGATTTGTAGGATACCAATTATTTCAAGATACATCTTGATTTCGGAGATGTTATGATACGGAAAAAAGGCTCATCTTAGAGTTGATGGAATATGGCAGTAGCCGAGTGAACATGAGCAAATTACTTCATCTAAATAAAACTAAGTTTCTTTATTCTAAAAAGTGGCAATAAAAGTACCCAGGTAACTCTTCTGATGGTTAAATTATACAGTTTATATAAAGCTCTTAGATGATTGCATGGCACATGTTAAACTTATTAGGGGGAATAAAAGGGTAACCTATTACATGTTTTTAAAGCATTTTACGATATAGTAAATAAAAAGAAACAAGGAAGCCTATATATGTATTTTTTTTCACAATGACAGTTTTCCTGGGAGGCATTAGCAAATAGCCTGTGGTAATCTGCAGGTTGCCAAGTGGTTCTCTCAGTTTAATTCCATTAGGCAGGGAAAGAGAAAGAGAAGATATGGGAGAGAGCTCACTGTCCTACAGACTCAGGCTCCCACGTGGCACACTGCCGTTTACTCTCATGGAGAAAATCTGGCCCGCTATACTATGTCTACCTGTAAAGTGGGCTAAGAAATGAATTCTCTAATTAGAAAACATCATGCTTAGAACCGCCCTCTTCCTAGGTAAGAACAGGAGAATGGATTTAGTGGAAGACTCAGAAACTCTATCATAGTACATGTTCTACAAATATCAGCTATTCTTATTTTTACCTAAAAGAGAAAAGGTATATGAAAAAGGAAAATGCTACATTAACATGATACAACTGGAAAACAGGACGGATTTTTTTTTCTTCCTGAAACATAGAAAAATCAAAGGTTTATTTACTTGGGACACTTTAAGTATAATATGTTCTCACTGTTTCCTCACTGCTTATATCGTTTATCGAAGGCACAGCCACAACTGGATCTCACTTTGCACTACTTGGCGATAAGAACAAGGCATTCACTGGTCACTTGCATAGTCATCCAGAAATGGGAAGCTATACCTCTTTAATGTTCCATAAATTATTTGGAAATAAATTTTAAAAATTAATATTTTGTTATGGTTAAAATGCAGTATTTTACACAAATAGTATGATCACAGTGATTCAGTCATAATGGAATCATGTCATGCTACTGTTAAGTCAAATAATTTTATTTTAGCAAAAAATTCTACTGCACATAAAAGATGGTTTTGTCTTTCAGACTTCACAGAAAATATGGAGCAGCTACTTCACATGTTTCTGTAAAATAATCTTTGAAATACTACAGAGCTCCTTCCTTGGAATGCATGAGATTATCAGGAAAGTCTTTTCTCTGTTCCCCTCTGTGTTAGGTTTACATTTTTATTAATCTGTGGTACCTAACATTTCATTGGACCTGTCCTTACCATTGCTTTCAGCTTTGGTCTCACAATCAATCCTAAGTAATTATTTTTTTCTCTATCACCAGTTCCAACTCTAGAACAGATTGTTTTTTTGTTTGTTTTTTATAAAGACGGTCAACCACAATAAATTGTTTGGAATAAAGCAGGTTGTATAAAAACAAATACACAGAAAGTAAAATACTATTGGCCATTAAAAAACATATTAAATACATCATATTTCTCAAAAAAGAAAAAAATTCTTGGTAATTCTCACTGTTTTTATTACTCTTTCTAAAAATGAAAGACATTAGTTAAACATATTCTGAATTCCCTAATGCAGTGTGTGAGACCACTACTCTAATGATAGAACCAAGTCTAGTGAAACATTCTCTATACTAAGCAGTGTGTTTAAAAATGTATCTCGTTTCTCATAGCTCATTAGCTCACTGAATGAATTTGTCTGAATCATGAAGGCAAAATGGGTTTAAATGCCTAGGGCACATCTTTTCTTCTACTCATGTAATTTACACCTTCATCACTTGCTCTCAGAGCAAAGATCCTTTTCACTAATGACAGTATTTTGAAGCATTGCTAAAGCAAGATATAATGAGGACATACTGAGAGAGTCAGTTAAAGAAATATAGAAGGAGAATAAGAAATTGCATACTGAGAAAAAGAGTTACACAAACACTTAACCCAAGCACTCTCTCTGGGCTTTGTGGTTTTCCTACTTTATTCCTGAAAAATAATGTGAATAGATAAAAATCACACCAGGCTTTAAGCTCATCTTTCAGGGAAGGGACATCCACATGTTTCTATGGTTTAGAATCACAAAAGTATTTTTTATATGGTTTCATTAGACTGCTGTGTGTAGAATCAATTTACAGCAGGAACCAAAGATCAGGGAGTTGAAATGATTCTTTAAGAATGATTCCTATAACATGTAGCTTGGGGAGGTGGCTATTAATGATAAAAAGAAATGGAGAGCAACCCCAGAACAAATATACAAAGATATAGGTTTTTCTAAATAGACTTCTTAATGTTAAACATTATATGAACCTGGCTATCTCCCTCTCCTGAAATTCATATATATATGTGTGAAAGTATGATTACATAGTAAATTATTCCAATTTGTAGATATATTTACAAAATGAATTCTGTATAATTTCATATATATGTATATGCAAACAAATTTTATGTGTGATTACAGGAGAAAATGTGTTATAAGTAAAAACTTAAAAATCAAATTTACTTTAGGTCAAATCAAAATAAAGTCAACATATGGCTGAGCTGTAATGTTAATAGTGGAAATGGAAGGGTTATTCAAAATCAAACATTTTAAGATATCAAAAAACCAAGGTTATGCACTGAGAGCTCCAAAATACATCAAAATAGTAAAAACTTGAGTTCTAAATAAGGAACTATTGACTATAATGATTCTTAATTCTTGAGGGATTTGACACACCTAATTTGGAATATCAATATGTAGGATGATTGTATATGCAGTTAAGCCACATCTAAAGAATGAACAAATAATAAATCAGAAAATTGTCTTGAAGAATAAGTTACATAGTGATTTCATTTCTGTTGTACAAAACAGTCTTTTTCATACAATAAATCTGAACGTAACGAGAAAAATACTTCCCCCCACCCAAATGGATTGGAAAACAGCCTTGGTAGAAAGATTACACTCAAATATTTATCACATTGTAATGTTATTCCGTGGGAAGATGTGCACTCAATTTATACTCTGTGGTGCTTTGCTTCAGTTCAAACCAGTTGGGTTGTTAAATAGTATTTTCTCATAAATTTTTTTCATGAGACCTTTTATAATTAACTTATCGTTAAATATTATTTTTGCTTAAGTGAATGATTTGTGGGATTAAGTTCATTCACCTAAATTTCAAACAGTACATTTTGAAAGGTAACAAAAGAAATATATTACATATCAGTACTTCCTGGTTTTTTGATTAGAATCTATTTGACTTTATAAAAGCTGGAACACTGTGCTTATTGAGCAATTGCTTTCATCAAGGAATTTTTTTATTTCTTCAGATTTTTCAATCAAGGCTCCAACCATACCCATGAAATTAAACTAAAATTAAAAAGTCAGTTTTATTAGAGTGATTTTATAATTGAGTTTACTGTGAAACTGGCAATTAAACTCAGAATCTGAGGGGGCGCCTGGGTGGGTCAGTCATTAAGCGTCTGCCTTTGGCCTCAGGTCATGGTCCCAGGGTCCTGAGATTGAGCCCTGCATCCGGCTCCTTGCTCAGTGGGAAGCCTGCTTCTCTCTCTCCCACTCCCCCTGCTTGTGTTTCCTCTCTCACTGCCTCTCTCTCTGTCAAATAAATAAATAAAATCTTAGGAAAAAAAACCTCAGAATCAGAGAACAGATTAAAGTCACTATGAATCTTTTAATTTCCTACTTAATTTCCTGTTTGTTTTACATTTTTATTTCCTTTGATAAAATTAATGATATTTGTGTATAGTTGCATATTTTTACTCTGTTGGACTAATTATGAACTTTAACATGTGCATAAATGAGCACTAAGTTTTACTATATTATATTTTCATTAAAAAAATCTACTTAACCTTTAATAGTAAAATTTTAGAACTTTTTTTTTATTATGTTATGTTAGTCACCATACAGTACATCATTAGTTTTTGATGAAATGTTCCATGATTAGACCATTGCTTTTAATCAATGCAGAAGAATTAGATAGCCAGTGAGGCGGGGATTCAACTGCTTTAAACTAATCTCAAATACTTGAAAGAAATCTTGAAAAACCTTAAGTATTTTGCAATGAAGTATACATCTATATCTTATGGTATACTATACAAGTTTTATTGGCTTACAAGGGCAAATATTTCTCCATTGGCCAGAGAAGAATAAATGAGTGAATGTGTTATCTCTGAAATAGACCTGATGTTGTTGTGAATATATGAGAACTTTTGAAATAAATGATGGACTCTGATGGCTCCAAGAAAACTATAGTCACTGATCAGGTACTTTCTTTACAATTCTTGTTTATAAATAATTTTTAAATGCAAGTTAAAGAACATATAGGGACTTTTAATAGTTATTATTTAGTGTATTTTATTTTATCAAACAAGACTTGTTTTTATTTAAATGCTTTTAAATTGCCCTTCAATGTCTCAATTATTATGCAGTATCCATTATGATTTACCCTATAAAATCATCTAAGGGTCATTATCATGATAAGCAATATATATATATATATATAATTATAAGAAGCACATGGTATAAAATTTTTTGAAATTTTGGTGGAAATAGGTAGTAAAAATTACTCAAAAATGACTCAACGACAAGAGACTGGGTTTTTAAAATTTATATTAACATTTATCAACTTTAGTACAGAATCTGTTTATTTTATCACAGATGACTTTAAGTAACTCTAATGATCTTCAGGAAATCCGGGGTACCATTTCCTAAATTATTTTATATGACTGGAATTTTTTTTTAAGCATGTTTAGAAGAGTTTCTTGCAGAAAAGCAGGTCAGTCGCTTCAGTTTTATCTTGGCATCCCAAATGTTACATATTCAAAATCAAAGGCAGGGGGATAAGGAACGTAAAATTGATTTAAACATTCTAATTCTTATTTGGTTATTCTCTTTTCTACCACGGGGAGTTATACAACATAAAGTGAAGTGAAAGTAAGGGGCAAATCACTGGATCATTTTACTCTAAAGAAACACAAATATATTATATCACATTATTGGGAGCAAGGGAGTTTTCAGTCCCCTAAGACACCCTGCAAAGCGGCCATGTATAAGATAGCAATATACTACATTGATTTTAAATGATGATAGAATTAACATTGTTTTTTTAAAGGTTTATTTATTTATTTTTAGAGAGAGCACAAGTGGGGAGAGGGGCAAGAGAGAAGGGATCTCCAGCGACTCCCTGCTGAGCCCAGAGTCCAATATAGGGTTTGTCTCACGACCCAGAGATACTGACCTGAGCCAAAATCAATAATCAGATTCTTGGGCGCCTGGGTGGCTCAGTTGGTTAAGCGACTGCCTTTGGCTCGGGTCATGATCCTGGAGTCCCGGGATCGAGTCCCACATCGGGCTCCCTGCTCAGCAGAGGGTCTGCTTCTCCCTCTGCCCTCTTCCCTCTCGTGCTCTCAGTCTCTCATTCTCTCTCTCAAATAAATAGGTAAAATCTTTAAAAAAAAAAAAGAATCAGATTCTTAACCGACTGAGCCACCCCAGCAACGGAATTAACATTCTTTTAATGGTACTCTTTCAATTAAAAAAAAAAAAATATATATATATATATATATACACACATATATATGACTATGATTAATCCCTGCCATCCTTTGTTTTTGTATTATTTTGGTTTCTTGTTTTTAGTTTTGTTTTTCTTTGTTGCAGTGAGACTGAAATTGATGAAGATGATGGAAATATGTGGACACTAATATGATAGTGGAATATACTTCTAATTGTTTTTGAAAATTTAAGTTTATTGATGGAAAATCAAAATACGAAGACAACTAAGTCTTATGCTTCAGAATTCATGTAATATATTCATACATAAATGTTCATTTTCACTCTCATGTTTGGACAAGTACCTTCTATCTACCCCATTGCAAATGTCCAGAGTTCATATTATGATGTTGAGGCAGGGTGTAATATGTGTATGGGTATTAGTGATAAAGGCCTGAGGGACCTCGTTGTAGTTGGACAGAATGTGTTCCCTTCTACATTTCTTTGCCTTGTTACAAATATACTAATGTAATAGTAACCACAAGGATGAGCATACTAAAATACTAAGATATATTATTTGATCTGTAACATTATAAATGACTACACAGCAAATTGCGATCCATTCCCATTCATCCACACATTCATTCATTCCCTCATTCAGCAAATATTGAGCACTTTCTCTTTGTCTGCCATTATACTCTAGGGGTCCAATTTGAACAGACAAGAAATAATACCAGCCTTCATGGAGCTTACCATTTAAGGAGGTGACAAAAGTAAGTTCAAAAGTGGCATAAATAAATATGTAACTGCAAAACTGGAAAAGGAAAAATGCTCAAGGCTAAGAAATGGTGGAAGAGGGGTGCTTGACCTTGTCTGAGAAAGAAAGGAAAGTTCTCTCCAGTGAGATCTGAAGCATGGTTATAAAGAATGAATAGATTAACAGGGGACAAAACAGAAGAACATCTAGATAAAGCCCATCCCATGTGCTAGAAAGAAGAAGGAGCTCTGGGTGTTTATGACAGTGAAGGCAGGCCAGCATGGGTGAAAAACAGAGAATGAGGAAAGCATGGAAGGAGAGGAGGTTGAAGAGGGGAGCTGAGTGCACATCATCTTGGGCTCTTCTCATGGCATGGAGTTTAGAACCATACAGTCACTTGCAGTTTGCATTGAGAGAATTATGTTAAACTTTCTTAATGATATCATGATGCCTTTCCCAGGTATGTTGCCTTACTCTTAATGTCATTCACTCAGCAACTGTCTATTGAGTGATTACTTGGGAATCATTACTTTTTCAACAGACCTGAATTCTGTCACCCCAGGAATCAGATGATTTAGACTAGAGAAACTAAAGTTGCTTTTTCTTCCAGGGTATTGAGTGTCCCGTAGCATAATGCATCTAAAATGTAATGATTCATAAAATATCAATACAGTTGAGGAATGTAGCAAAGTAAAGATTTATTCCATCTTAATTTCAGGTATTTGAAGGGACTGAGAGTCAGATCATTTATAGTGCTTCTCTGTGGTGACATTATTTTAATGGTGTCATTTAAATCCATTTTCAGTGCCATATAGTAATTCCTAAATGATAAATTACATTATTTAATATTTCAGCTGAGATATTGGTAAGATATAGAGGTCCAATTGTTTTAATGAAGAGTTTAAAGATTTGCTTGCATCTTAAATTAGAATCCTGCATTAAATTAATAGTTTTTAAACTAACTGTTTCTTTCAACTTGTCAGAATATCATATATTGATTGTAAAACAAGTGTTACATGTTGTTTTTAGTTCCACTTAACTTTCAATTTTGAACAAACCTACAAAAAGTGCACAGCATGAAAAGAAAAGATGAAAAATGATGAGTTCACTTACATGGCTGCTCTCTTAGTCCTAAAGCAATAAGTCTTTTTTCCCTTTTTCTCATTTATCACATATTTGTAAGAGAGACTTAGTTGCCCTGGGGGAGAAATTTTAAATAGAGAAGTTAATATTTGAAACACTTACCTGAATCTTTTTTTTGTTCCTTTTCTATTTATAAACAAAACAAAATGATAGCTAGAAGTAAATCATTTTTAGCAAATAGAATATGAGTATACACTAAATATGTTGACCTTTTATTTATATTTATTTATATTATTCAAGTGTGTTTAATCCGATCCAAGTGAAAGATGGACAAAGAACATTTTTGTTCAACTAGAATTTGTTGAAAGACTTCCAGTCATCGTTAGATGCTAAAATTCTGTTTCAGGAATTAGAGTTGGGGACACTGTGATTTCTTTGTGTATCAAAATGAATGTGTTCTTACTCTCATGAAAAAAAGATCAGAGTCAAGCAGAAATATTAGGTTTGCTGTAACAGCATTTATTGTTGCAACTTTCAGAGATGAAAATCAGTGACAGGCGTGCAGTCCCTGTTGCCTTGTCACCACATTCTGGGGTAGCTGATACAAATCTGAAGTCAGCTTATGGGATCTGAAGTGAGATTTGAGGAAACAGATAGTTCTTGGGCAGTGGGGCTTTTGGAAAGAACTAGAGCCCCTCCCATGGTAGCTGGGGACAACATAAAACAGTAATTTGATGGTTTAGAACCTTGAATCCAAGCAACCCATTGCCAGCTCAGTGTAAGTAGGGACTGAAGTTTGGAGGTGGAAAACTCTTCCCTGGGAGGATATGTTTGTGAGCTGGGGCACAAGACATGTTGTTGCAGTTGTGTTATGTGACAAACTCCTTGTCACATTGTTGTTCATGGCTGATTTGGGAGGGGATCTAAGCTTTGAAATTGACATTAATTCTTTCCTTAAGTAATGGAATTGGGGGTCATCAGCACTTTGTCTAGGAGTATCTCCTGCAGAAGCTTAGCTTTGGACAAGTTACTTGCATGCATCAAGAGTAATCTTACACAATTTGAAGATTCAAAAGGACAGGCATTACAGACCTACAATTATCACCATAGTCAGTTACCCCCTTTGATTCTCTTTGTGTCTCTGTGGTAACTCATTCACATTTCTCAGAAAGATACCTACTTCTATTTCCTTAGAATGGCTTGGCACACTTCCATACAGGTGTAGTGGGAATTCTGAACTTGGAATTCTGAAACTGGGTGTTTCCTAAGTGGCATTAACACGTACCTCCTGATCTTGTAAAGGAATTCATGCAACTAAGGTTTATTCTTTCTCATAGTGAAACACTTTTTTTTTTCTTCAAAAGCAATTGATATTGTTTGGTCAGTTTCAATTTTTTTTTCTCTTTTATGTAAGGAAAAATAATTATCTGAAGTAATACATGCACACATTTATACATATAGAATGATATGAATTAATATGTACACACAGGTATCGATAGGGAAAACTAAGCCATACTGTATTGCTTTAGTTGTAGGTGAGAATTTTTGTAAAGCTTTCTAGTGTATAGGATTTCTTTGCCCTTGTATTGGACTGCTATGTGAACATTTTACAACAAAAATACAAAAGCTGCTCTTTTTAACCCACTTTTTTCACCTCAAGATATTTTTGTCATGTTCATAAATTGGTTTACTATATTCACATTGTCAACAGAAGTCTGTGCTTTTCAACATTTTACACCTGTGAAGAACTATGACTTTACTGCAAGCGATAGACATAATTGGTTACAAAAGAACTTTAGCTCACTAGCAGGAATGTCAGACTTGCAACAAATGTTTTTCAGTTGAAAGAAATCTGAATCTCTAATTTACAGTTTTATTTCTTTCCTGATTTCCAGCTGAATATGTTTACTTTCAAATTCCTGGTAGTTTCTGGTGACCTTTATATATATTTCTTTAGCTGTCCCCAGTATGCTCTCTCATTTATTTGCTTGCTTATTAGCAATTTTGGTGTTTTTTTCTCATTCAAGATACTATGTTTATTCAGTCTTAACCTTTTCTTTCAAAACAGTATATCTCTTTCACACTTGCATAAGTGTGCATATCTATATTGTGTATGAAAGCAAAGCAAAAAAGAGCTAGGATAACAAATGCTCATGAGTTTTTAGATGCAGTAGCCAAATTCAGTGCTCCCAATATAAGATGACCCACGATTATGAACACTTTGGTTGGGGGGGGGTGTTGGTGGATATCAGGTTTAGGTTGTAGAGTTTAGAACAGCATGCAGGCACACTGTGTTCCTCCAGAAGAGTGGGAGGTGAGTGTTCACCCAAAAGTAAATGGAGTTTGTTGGTTAGCCAAGGAAAGAGGGATTTATTTTCCTTCCCACTTTTCTTGTCTCTTGAGCTGCATGACTTTTTCTACAGGCATACAGAGTGAAATGACTCATGGTGGTGTAACACCATATATTGACATGCTGTGTATTATCACATGAGCAGCTATAGATTGGCAGGTGAGCAGATTATGTTCCAAAATTCTCTAAGATCTCGCATTCCCAAGTAAAATATTTTCCCATGGAAACACATTTTTTTGTTAAAATTATTTTTAGTACCAAATTGATATCAAAATAAACTTGGTTCATAAATTACCCCTTGCCCAAGTGATGGTGTCAAAGTTAGGTATTTGTGGTTGGTCGTATCCAACCACAGCCTTCTTCACAGCCATCCTCTTTCACCAATCTCTTTATTTTCTCTCCTCTCATTGTCCATTGACCAACTAGCGCTTTCTTTGCCCTTGTAGGAGTAGCCCTTAGTCAAGCCTGAAGACTGCACGAACCAAAAAATATTCCCTAAAGAATAAAGTTTTGCTTCACCTGTATGAGAATAGACAACTAGGAAGGCTTGGGAGATTTGTTTTGTTTTGTTTTGCACCGCTTAGTGGCCCCCAAGGAACCAGATATCACTCAGTTGCTCTATCTGTGTGTGTGTGTGTGTGTGTGTGTGTCCTTTATGTCTGTGTTAAGGGTTGGGCAGCATATAAAAACACTTGTGAGGATGGCAATAAAGGTTTTCATGATTGGCAAAACCTTTATGACTTGAGGTGATATGGGCCAGTTATTTAAAATTTAATGGGAAACTTTGGGGATTCGCAAAGCTACATCACCATCTAGAAACACAGAGTGTTCTCTCCTAATGTATATAAACATCTCTCAAAATGTTCATATATTGTGTTTCTAATGCAAATATTGTGTGTATCTGTTGGTCTTTTTTTTTATCAGTCATATTCTTGTCTTTTTGTGAAATCACGTACTTCCAGACTCTCTAATATTCACTCACCTTTTATATTGTGATTTTTTAGAATTACGTAATTTTTAATAAACACCTCAACATTCTTAGTTTTCACAGAATGTCCTCCCACTTATTCCCCTAAGTGCAACATGGTACTGCCAGTGTTATCTATCTATTGCTAAATCACAAATGACCCCAGATGTAATAGTTTAAAAGAACAGACATCTATTATGGTCCAATTTCTGTGAGTCAGGAATTTAGGACTGGATTTGCTGGGACACTCAAGATCTTTCATGTGATTGGAATCAGGATGTCAGCTGGGACTGCAGGTACCAGAAGACCTGACCGGGGCCACGTGTCTGCTTTCTGGAGAATGCAACTGACACGTTACATCAACAAGCCAAGTAAGGCCACCATAGATGTTTTCCCACTCTCTGTGCAAAAACCATCATGTATTTCTATCGGTTTTCATCTCCATTTTTCTAACAGCAAATGATGAGTTGGTTTTTCTTCTTGAACAACAACAACAACAATAAAACTCCTTTGCATGGAACTTGACTTCATCCCATCTCTTCTCATTGTTCCTCCCTTCTTTTACTTCTTCACCAACTTCCCCCGCTTCTCAACTTGCTTCAAAGCGTTCCTTGGCTACCCGTTCATATTTAAGAATGTCAATGACATGCTCTGCTCTGGGAGTGTGGGGTCTGTAGTGCATTGAATTGTGATTCCCAAAAATATAAGCTCATATCCTATAACCCCTGGAACCTGTGAATGTGAACTTATTGGAAAAAGGCTTTTTGCAGATGCATGTAATTAAGAATTTCGATCACTCTGGATTAGGGTGGGCCCTAAATCCAGTGACAAGTATCTTTATAAGAGAAAAGAAGGAAAGAAAATAAATACACAAGGAAGAAAGTCATGTGAAGATGGTGGTCAGAGAGTTGAGCTATGTTGCCACAAGCCAAGGAAGGCTTCGAGCCACAAGAAGCTGAAAGAGGAAAAAAAGATTCTCCATAAATGCCTTCGTGGAATGTGGGTTGACACCTTGATTACAAGACTTCTGGCCTCTAGAATTTTGAGGGAATACGTTTCTATTGTTTTAATCCACCAAATTTGTACTATTTTTTTATAGCAGCCCTAGGAAACTAATACAGGGTGTAAAGGGAAATAGGCAGTGAGATTCTAGATGTTGGAATTTACTCTAAAATCATTAAACAATGAGTAGGTTTTTCTGATGTGTAGATATTTCCTCTATTCTTTACTGGTTTTTCCAGGAAAGAATTCCCCACCCTAGTAGTGGGACACGGTTTATATACATGTTGGAGAGCATTTTGGGAACAGAGCCCAAGAATGTTCTGGAAGGGTATGGGGGGAAGTGGTCATAAGATACAGAGTGAAGAGTTTTACTTATGTCCCTCTTTTTTGTCCACTGCTTCATCTTTATCTGCCGAAGTGGCAGATATCCTAGAGTCTAAAACATTCGAATTCAGTATTTTCAGAGAATAAACTTCCTCTAGGACCCTGGGGGAGGAAAAGATACAGCTATTCATTCAGTCCTTCTAATTTCAGCTTCTAGTTCTCCACTTGCCCCCCAAGGTCCCTCCAAATCCCAAACTTAAAAGATTCAGGATAATTGTACTGGTTTTATTCTTATCATTATCCCTCTTATAACTTAGGTTCCATCTTTCTCTGTTCTCCTAAATGTCCATCCCTTCTTCTTTTTTTTTAAATATGCAGTTCTTTTCTTCATTTTTTTTTTTTTTTTCTCCCACTCCATTTTTTGGTTCTCATGGACCTGTTTGTCTCTTGGGACTTTAGTATTGTTTTGAAATGCAACAAAGATAAACTTGTCCTGTCTAAAAGTTATATAGTAACTCTCTTCTTTTTATTTCATCCTATTTGCTGACAACACTGTCCATAATCTTACCAGCACTACAAAGCTGAAAGTAAATTCAAATTTGTTTCCTCCCTCTGGTTATTCCTATAGCTTAATCACAAAGCCAGGCGTAATCTCATAATTTTTTTTTTTTTATGATCAGCATACACTATTCTCTGTCCCTAATAATTCTGCCTTAATTAGGCTTCTCATCATCACTTAATTAAGCACTGTGATCTGGTCTCCCTCCCTTTAATAATGCATTCTCAGATCCATCATCCATAGCCTTATGGAGGGATCTGTCTCATATGTATAGTGGATTATGTCCCTTCTCTTTTTAAATTTTTAGCGCCTGCTCTTATGTCTCTGTATCCAAGTGCAGCTCCTGAACAAGGAGGGCCTTCATGCTATGATCTCTCAACATCTCATTCATAGTTTTCATGCTATGATCTCTCAACATCTCATTCATAGTTTTCACTGCTCCGAGGCTGACACTTTATATTCTAGAATCACCTATCATCTCTGTGGCTCTGTCATTTTCTCTAATTAAAATGACTTTCTCACTTCATCTTTTCTCTTCAATTTCCTACTGATCTTTTAAAATAGGTCAGGAATCTTGTCTTCTCCACATGAGGCTTTCCTTGCCTGCTTCGTCCCCACCTATCCTGTCCTGCTCAATCAGGCTTGTTTACTTACTGATTGTTTTCTTCGCTCCTGGAAGCTGCCTTTGTTATCTTGATCACATTTATTATAATTATCTTTAAATGCTCTCTTCCTCCTCTGAAGTGTTGGTGTTTTGAAGGAGGCAATATACTTTATCCATAAGTGTAACTTCTTGCTTATAGCAAGGTGATGGTCACACAATTGATCTTACTGAAAATATGAATAAATTGATGAATCTTTGTCCTGAATAAGGACAGAGAGGGAAAAAGTGTAGTCTGATTTCCAAGAAGGCAGTCATGTGTCTTCCAAGTGATTTTTTTGTCATTGTTGCTAGTCAGAATAAACTTCCATGGTTCAGTGCTTTCACTGAGTTTTGTCCTTCTGCCTGGAATGCCGTTTCCCAACTTCTCCTTACTGAATACCCAACTTGGATCAGACACCGTGATTTTTTTTAAGTTCTCCATGTAGGAAAGTCTTATTTTAGCACAATCCATCAGAAATAATGGCATTCAGAATGTATTTCTCTTCCATGCCGCAGAGGTCAATTTTCCTACCTCTATTAGAGCATTCTTCACTAAGCAGTAAAGTGGAATACCTCCCAAAACTTAGGAGTGGAACCATGGAAAATCAACTTGCAGTAGTTGACTTAGCCTTGGGTAAAGTATAATACTTCCAAGCAATAATGCACAAATGGGTCATTGATCAGTTTTCTCTAATAAAGAGGTCAGGATCTTGTTTCAGAAAAAGACTACCTGTGTGGGCAGGTTCAAGTCTATAGCAGAATCAATGTCTACAATGAAGAATGTTTCAATCAGGGACAAACAAATGTTTAGCCAAGAAAAACCAAAAGCAAAAACATGAAATTAAGACTAGGATGAATCAGTAAGCATTCAGCATTGATCGTCTACCGAAATAAATGGACTGAGGATTATCATCTTCCTATTAAATATTGGGGTAATACATAAACTCACACATGCTCACCTGTCCCTCCCCCTGCCTGCCTCTCCTCAATCTCTCCATCCTCCCCCCTCTCTCAGATCTGTTGAACTTGGGTTCTGTTTACAAAGCTTTCCCTCATTAGCCTGAGAAGATCGACTTAATCTCTCCATCTAGACATTCAAACACACATTAAGTGTTCAAGAATTTTATTAAGTGAGTGCACGTACAATATTTTAAACACAAACAGGTTATAGATCGATTATAAATCTCAACTACACAGCCTTATACAATAGAATATTAGATCATTTCAATTCTCAGGTTGTGATTTTATAAAACTTATGAGAAAATCTGTTGATAGTGAGTTTGCTTGACATTTTCTTTTACATTTTTCTCCTTTCTCATTTGTTATAGTGCAGTCCAAGGTAACCCTTAAGCAGAAGGAGAGCCTGGAATAACGATATTATTAGTCTTCTTTATTTTCAAGTTGAAGGGCACTGAACCAGTCACTAATATTTCAAACCCCAAGAAATAAGTCTCCCGGAGGTTTGGGGGCACGTTGTTATTCCTACCTCCTTTGTTTTATTTGCTTTTTGGTGCATAATAACCCTTAACATGTTATATTTTATTATTTTAAAACATGATGCATCAAACATGTCATATCCCAGGAGATCATGATTTAACATGGAACAAGAATATTCTCAGAAAATGAAATGAAAATCAGATCTAGCAGTTGCTAGGGAGTTGAAGATGGCCACACAATTACTTGGTGTAACAGAAATAATCTGCGTGTGTATCTTTACTGCCTTTTTTCTCTTTGTTGTGTGGAGAATTTGGTGTCTCATTTTCTCTTTTGGGGTCATCATTTTCATGAGCATATCATATGTCAAGTGTGAATATATCTAGTAGACGCAGTAAAAGATGATAGCATTCTGAATATATTCCATGCATAGCCTAGGAATTCAATCCAAAGGACTATATTCCATTATATTTGCACTGTTGGAAATAGAGAAGAAATAAAAAGGCCAGAATCAAAATTATAAACTGTTGATATATAAACTGTTGATACTACCCCGCAAAAATAAGTGCTCAAAGATGGTAAGAATATTTCCTTTGGGTTTCTATGATAAATGTTGGACTGTATACCATATAGTATATTCTAGTAAAAAGAGTAAGAAACACAGAAACACTGATATTTAGTTATTTAAAACTGGAAACTTAAAGACCTGTATCACTGCACAAATAAACAGTACTATTTGCAAATTCTGAATCAACATTGGGAAATATCTATTTCATATCATTGAACAAGCAGTTCAAGGAACTGCAAAAGAACAAACCTACCAATAGGGATCAAAATTCAAATCAAAGTGTTTACAAAAGTGTTTACAAAATCTTGCACTGCCTTTTAAACTTACATTTATGAAAATTTTGTCACTTGCTACCTTCAATTTGCCCTGGCCTCCTGTTTTCCTATCCCATTTCTTCTTCTTCTTTTTTTTTTTTTTTTAAGATTTTATTTATTTATTTGACAGAGAGATAGCAAGAGAAGGAACACAAGCAGGGGGAGTGGGAGAGGGAGAAGCAGGCCTCCCGCTGAGCAGGGAGCCAGACGTGGGACTCGATCCCAAGACACGAGGATCATGACCCAAGCCGAAGGCAGACGCTTAACAACTGAGCCACACAGGCGCCCCTCCCATTTATTCTTCTTGCACATCCTTCAAATTAATATTCCTCTGCCCTTTTCTACAAAAATAACCTTTTATTTCTGCCCCCCCCAGACACTTTGAATTATAAGGGATAGGGTTACTTAAAATGTCTTTGGGAAAGTATATGAAAAGATACAGATGCCTGATAAGTCAGGAAAAAAATTGACAAATAGGCCACAATTGGGGAAGAATCTATGGAATATCTGCAGACCAAGTGCTCTGTACAGTGTTCTCTTTCTCATCTTCTCTGGCCCCATGTCTTTGTGCATGTGTATCCCCATTTTGAGCATCTGCCTTTGATTTCTCTGCCTTGCCTGTGTTCCAGTATGTACTCCCCCAACAGAGTCCCTGCATTTCTAGTTTCAGCACCTATCACCAGAGGAATTGATTTCTTAGATTCTCAAGTCCATAGAGTACCGTATGGTCTGTTCAGTTTATCTGTTCAACAGAAGCCACAAACCAAAGATAGCTGATCAAGCTATTGAATGCTTATCACCGAGTTGAATTTATACCTATTTATCCATTATCTACAGCTGAGAGGCACAGGAGCATAAAGAAAAGATCAATGCACTTTCTTTCGAAGTAGCTATAGGAAGATCTAGTATGCACAGAAATCTATCACTGCTCTATTTTGTTTCCTATACATTTGATTTCCAGTCACAACTCATCCTTTTATATCTATTCAATCAACACAGGGAATATTGCCTTTATTTTATGCAAACAAAACATGAATTTTCCAGTCCTCACATTTATTTGACACTGTTAAACTGAATTTAACCTAGATATCTAATCTTCAAGTTGATACATGTTCTTGATATTTTCAAAACAAATTCAAACACTTAGGACGTGCTTGCTCAAAAAGTGGATTTCAAAACAAGTTGACATCCTTTTATTTTCTTTCACTATATAATCCCTATTTTTAGGACAATCCCCCAATTTTCATAATGCAGTTAGTGATTTGGAGTTTATTTAGCATTTTACTTCTGCTTTACAGAATGTATCTGATTACATTTCTTCTCTGTGCACCAACCCCCCGCCCCACTACTGGACAGGCATTTCTGACTGGTTACCTGGTGATTTGGTGCCTGGAGTCAACAGAAGTTCAGCTGTTAGGAAGCCATGAAGGCATAATTCACAGCAATGTAAATACTAACACTTTGTTTAGAACGCTGAACTAAATTATCCCCTAGCTACATCCTAGAGCTTTAAAACTTAAATATGGCTCAAAGTAATCAAACATTTAGTGGAATCAATTCTTTAATATAGTTAAACTTCTTTTCCTCCTATTATGTGAACATCAAAAGTTTTTTGTTTTTTTTTTAAAGATTTTATTTATTTATTTGACACAGAGAGAGTGAGAGAGAGAGCGCATAAGCAGGGGGAGTGGCAGGCAGGCAGAGGGAGAGGCAGGCTCTGTGCTGAGCAAGGAGCCCGATGTGGGACTCGATCCCAGGACCCCGGGATCATGACCTGAGCCGAAGGCAGACGCTTAACGACTGAGCCACCCAGGCGCTCCATCAAAAGTTTTTAATACATAATTCCTAGTTCTTTTTTTAAGATTCAACTATCCATTTCAGAGAGAGAGAGGGCAAATGCAGGGGTAGGGAGGGGGGAGAGGCAGAAGGAGAGAGAATCTCAAACAGACTCCGCAGTGAGTGTGAAGCTGGACACGGGCTCTATCCCATGACCCTGAGAACACGACCTGAGCCAAAACTGAGTCAGATGCTCAACTGACTACACCAACCAGGTGCCCCACATAATTCCTATTAAACATAATAGCTAGTAAGCAGGTCTCTTAGCTATGTTAGTTGAAAACAGTATTATCATCAGTAACTTAAATACACATTAAATCTTAAATATTTGTATTTATTAAATATTAAAATATTAAAATTATATATTATATAATTTATATTATATAAAAAAGTTATATAATATAAATATATAATTTATATATTACATACTATATATTCCCTTAACTAGCATATTTTCATAGCTTTTACTTTCAGCAAAATGCTAATGTCACTTCTGACAGGAGTGGAACAACCCAAGGATGGAGGAAGCAACAACCCAAACATTAAGTAAATAGTAAGAGAATTAGAGAGTCTTCAAACTGCCCACACATATTTTGCTACCCAAGAGCTTTAGTTTCAAAGCTGTTAGAACTTCTTATTGGGGGGATATATCCATATACAACTGCCATAGCACTTTATCTCCTTCTTTGGAATATTTTAGAATTATTTATACTTAGGAATTTGTGGTTTATGCATTCACACAATTTTCCCATTACAAAAAATAAAACAAGTTTTAACATGCCTCCTTCAATCCTGGATCTTGCTTCAGTCATCTTTCTCTTCTCCTTCACAATTAAACCTCTTCGGAGTCTTGTCTGAAGTTCATGACTCCAGATCTCTACCACACATTGCTTCAGCTGTTATGATCTGGCTTCTGCCTCCACTGTGTTTTGTTCTTGTCGGAGACATCAGGGCTAACGTTTTTGTGAGAAGTGAATTTTCGCACCTTAGCTGTCTTGACTTCTCAGGATTACTTGTATTTATTGAGGATCCTTCTTAAATGCTTTTCTTCCTTCCTCAGTGTCCACTTTTGCTTTGCCAGAATCTAACCCTCTGCCCACCCATTGAATTTGTTGTTTTTCCTAAGCTTTCTTTTCTTCTCACTTAAACACTTGCACTGGGTGATCTCCTTTATTCCTGTGACTTCAGTTACCATCTCTGGTCTCTGTCTCCCAAATATGCCTCCAGCCAAGATCACTTTAATGAGCTTTAAGTCCATATATCCACCAGGCTCCTGGAGATTCCAAAGTACCATAAAATTAACTAAATTCTTTACATGTTTCTTCTCATTTGCTTTTACTCATGATTCCTGTCTTAGGTAAGGTTCCCTGGAAACAGACTCGAGAATGAAAATTTGCCTGCAGGAAATTTCAGGGAAAGTAATTGGGGAACATCTCCTGCAGGAGTAAGGAAGGTGGAGTTGGCTGAAAGAGGGAGTGAACTCTAACAACAGTAGCAATAGTGGCTTTAGCCAGTAACACAGTGAGCTCTGGAGCTGGGATGGACTTTTGGGGTTGTCCCAAATTGAGGCAAGGGAGTTAAACCTTTCCATCATGACTGTCAGTAGTCACTAGATGTGGACTGACCCTTGAAGGAAAATTAATTACCTCAGGAGATGCATCTTCCTTGGTCAAGAGCCATTCCTTTGAAAGTCTCAGTGGTGAGCCAGGAGCTCACAGCATTTCTGGTAGCAGGATGAATAACTGCCTTGTTTCTGAAGGGTAGTCTGGGTGGCTCAGCAAAGAATCCATTGTAGGTCATGACTTACTACATGCATCAACCCCAGCTAGGTATAGATCCTTTAAGATTCTTATTGGCCTTTTTCTGGAGTAACTTAGAAGAGGAAGGTAAATGGGACAAAGCAATGCTTCCACTAATGCTGTAATTCTCAAGGTGACACCTAACATTTCTCTCTCCCACTATGCAGTCTAGACCCCACGCCCTCTCCTAGTACTTTTGTTAGCCTAGGTAGATGATAGTAGAGTGGGATGATCCAGATCCAGATCCCAGAGTTATCTGTGTTTGCCCATTTTCAACATGTCCTTCTCAGGCTATAGCTGCTGCATCTGTTCATTTGCAAACAAAACTGGACAGGGGAATAACAAGAGAGACCACAGGTGATTGCCAAATGAGTTTTTTCCTGCCCCTACCATGTTAAGATCATCTTGCTAGTATGTTGACACTTGTTTTGGTCATGAAGAGATGCAATGACCAGGTGACAGCCCATAAAGTTCAGTGATACTCTTACTCTCTTTCTTGGGAAAGGTGTTATTCTCAGGCAACCAAGACCTCTAGACACACAAAGCCTAAAGTTGTGATGACAAGAAGCATGAATTCCCCATTTGTGGAATGACAATAAATAGAACACTTCTATTTTCATTTCTTGATTCCTGTTCTACCTGTCCAGGATCCCACACTATAATATGATAATTGATTTAGGATATATGCTGTTTCCTGAGGTATGGGTGATGGAACCCTATCACTGTAGAGCATCATTTTCCAAATGACATTATCATCTGCACCTTCAAAATCTCTTTTGTTGCTCTATCAGGATAGCAGCTTCTGGGAGGTATGGTTTGCAGTGCAACCGAGCTCTCATGGTCATGAGCTCCCTAGCATAGCTCTTTGCTATAAAGTGGGCTCCATAGTCTGAAGCAATTTTATGTAGGATTAGATGTTTGCAAGACTGAATTTTATGCTGGCCAAAGCCCTGTAGGAAAGATAGACCCTTAGCTGAAATGTATATTGGTCCCAGTCAAGAAGAATCTCTGTCCCTTCAGGTTGGAAGTGGTACTACATAAGAAATGTAACAATAGGTATTACGAGTTCAGCCCTGGTCTATTTTCCTGGTTATTTGGACATCAGGCTTGGAGAGTTGGAGTCCATGGTGTTGGGTCTATCTACAGCCATCATCCCTGCCACTATGGCTACTCTGTTATGAATCATTGCGCCATTGCTCAGTGATAGAAATTTGCTCCTGTCAATTGGCTATGCCATTCTATCTACTTGGTTGGTTAGTGCCTCTTCCCTAGAATATACCCTCGGGTGGCTGTTACCTTGCATTTCAAAGATCTTTTGTACTTTGTGCTCACTGCCATCCACATGCTATTTCTTGAAACTTCTGTATCCTTGATCCCCACTCTTTTTAAATATTTATTTGCAGTGCCCTGAACAAAAAACAAGTTGTTCACCACTGTCAATGTCAGAAAATGGGAGATTTAACCAGGGCATAAAGTAAATGTTTGTGTCACATAAATAATGGCTGATTCTGATTCTCATTTCTGACAGGGATGGCAAAGAAAATGTATTAACAAAAATATGTTAATCTGCTAAGATACTACATCTGGCACAGCAGATGCAATTGAGGCAATTATTTTTTAAAGTACTCTTTTGCCAGAATCCTCCTGTTTTTGTATGAGCCAGGCTGGTTTAATAGGGATATGTCTGAGACAACTTCCTCTGCATATTTTAAGACTTCAATAATCTCTGCTATTCTCCCTGCTTCCCAGATGCAATACAGTCTTTGATTTATGTTTTGGCTGGGCATGCGGCTTTAGAGGATTCCATGTGGCTTTCCCAATGAGATATCTCTTACCGTATGCCAAGGAACTACTGTGGTAGTTCTGCTAATTATCAGATATGTTTATTCCAGCTGTGCATTTGCTAAAATGACCCCCAGGTAGTTTTATGGATCTAGTGGACTAATGGTGAGTCAGAGCTGGAAACAGGGGTCCATTTTTTTATTATTCAATCCATGATGATGTTTTGTGGCCCATGTATCAATGCCAACTTCAATAGTTTTTGATGTGTCTGAGTATTCCAATTCACCCTGTGTATGATTACCATCTAATTGGCAGTAAGTGCATTTGGGGAAGAACTACTCAATACACTTGCCAAGGTGTTATGGCATTTTTCTTCAAGGGGACCTGGCCTCTACTTTAATCACTGGGTTCCAAGTCGGAGTACTGGGTCAGGTCCTGAAACTGAGCAAGAGATCATGAATATTATTAGATCCCCCGCCTTCACCCACTATTCATTCATTCTTGATATACATTTTTTTAATTCTATACAGAAATACTTTTATTGGCTGTCCGTTTGTTTTCCCCAGGAACACTCTGTTCTATTCACTATTTCCATAATCTTTGTAGTTCAGGATTTCTGGCTGCCAATTTGACATTGCTGTTTAGTACTTAATTGTACTTCTGCTTTCTACTTATGCCTAACATAGTCATCTGATATCTATTATTTTGAGAGTCTATCATCACTCTTCTGCCCTAATGTTACTAAGGAGATCAATTCTGTAATAGCATTTTATATTGTCATCCATGTCCCAGAGAAGATAGCAACCATCAAGCCTCTCAGCAAGATTGTTATCCCCTTCACTAATAACAAAGTATCTTCCCAGTGCTCCTGTAAAACATAGTTGGATGGTGAGTTTTCTGGCCTTGTGTTCACTCTACAATGGCCATTTCTAACAATGTAACCCTCTCCCTTTTACATACCCCCCCTTAGAATCCATTGCCAAAACTGCCTTCTCCCAGCATATGTTGACTAGGTCCCTTTCTGCAACTAAAAGACCCCAGCACTAATTCTGTTTGACCCTCCTTATAATCTGGTGGTTAGGATGAGAAGATTGAAGAGATCCCGAGGAAGGGGTGGGTTGTGTTTTCAAGAAGAGGTCCCTACATCATTCTATTAGCAAAGTTAAGTATCAGGCTTATCTTAGAGGAGAGTACCACTTCTCCTGGCCCAGGGAGTTTTGGAAGATCTTGGGATTCATGGTTCTTAAGCACATTGGCTCACAGGTCCCCACTCCGACTCCAGGTGAGTCCCTTGCCTTTCCAATCAGTGCTCTAACTTCAGAAGAATAGAATTGGGAAGTAGAGAGTCCAACCTCTCCAGGGACTGCTCCGCACTTATAATTAAGTCCTGGACCTGATTTTTAAGTTTCTGTCCTTTGAGTACAGAAGATAAATGTCTTTTTAAAAGTGGTCTTCTAACTTTCACAGCTGCTTAAACTAGAGATTAACAATCTCAGCCTTTTGTTGTCTTTCTTTGATATATTGGTAGCACTTAGTTATAACCAACTGATTCCACAATCCGTATGGTCATCAGTTCCCACATAGCTTGCAAATGTCTGGGCTATTATGCCATTCAGTGCATTTCCTTCCATTAGTACCCCATCTGAACTCCTTAGTTGTCAAATTGTACCACTACTGAACCTGGGGCTGTCACTCTTCCGCATATTGCCAATATGCTGGCCCTCATTGTCAATTAGCCAGCAAATAAATGATATAGGTCCAAAATTCCTATTTTAAAATTGGATAATTGCTGGTTCAACTATATTAAGTCAATTAGAAATAGAATCTGAAAGAAAAATGTACAGGCAAGGGATTCACTGTATAGTGTCTAAGAAACAACACCTCTGCAAGAATGAGTGGAGCAGAACTGGGCAATTGGAGAATTTGAACATTAAGAAAAATATAGTTGGAATATAGATCACAGCAGATACTCCAAGGTCTCTGGAGCTTCAGCCTTTCAGAGTTGTCTTCCTTGACGGAAAGGGGCTTAACCTTTACACAGCTGCATTAAATAGCCATTGAATGTGGGCTACTTTCTGGGGGAAAAAAAAAAAAAGGATGCCTCTGTAAAAGGATGTTCCTTCAGCTGAGGGCATTTCCTAGAAGCAATTCAGATGAAAACCATCACCTACCAGTACTCCCAGGATCTAAGGAAATATGTCCCTCCATCCTGAAAAGGAAGTTATTTGTTGCATATTCCAGCATATGCATAATAGTCATCCATTCAATGAAAAGCATCTCCTTCCAACCACTGTTCCACCTTCTAATAGTGGGAAGCATGCTTGACTATTTCGACAACACTCACATACTAGTCAATAAAATCCTGGCAGTTCTACCTTTCAAATGTCTCTTGATGCAGTTCACTTCTTTCGCCATCCTCTCATCTGTTCTAGTTAAGACTGCCATTGTCTGGGTTTCCTGCACCATCCTCCTATTCTCCCACCTTTAGTCATGTCTCCTGTCAATTCTTAAGGATTGAAGGTAGAGGGACATTTTGAAGTCATAACTTCACTGATTAAAGCAATGTAAACCTTTTACAAATACTTCACTATGAAGTCTAAATTTGTAAAATAGCTCAAAAAACTCCTTATGGTATGATTTATATTTTAAACTGCATTGCATGTTGTATTAAAGTATTAGGACTGCTGTGACAGAAGACCACAGACTGGGTGGTTTAAACAACAGAATTTTCTTTTCTTACAGTTCTAAAGGCTGCAAGTCCCCAAATCAAGGTGTTAGCAGAGTTGATTCCTTGGGGGAGAGGGGGTCTCTTGCCTTGGCTTGTAGATGGCCACTTCTCCCTCTGTTTCACATGGTCTTTCCTCTTTGAGTGTCTGTGTCTTAATGCCCTTTTCTTATAAAGACACTGACTATATTGCATTAGGGCCCAGCCAATGAACTCATTTAATCCTAATTACCTCTGTAAAGAAAACTGTCTCTAAATTCAATCACATTTGGAGGCACTGGAGGTCAGGACTTCAACATATGAATTTTGGGGGGACATCAATTAGTCCATAATACATGCCACCTTTAAAATCTGGTGAACTATATTACTTCTCCAAATATGCTGTGCTCTTACTTAATTTAAGTTTGTCTAATATTATTTCTTAGTTTTCACTTTCCTTCATCCTTCTCCATTCCTTCAGGATTGGAATTGCATGTCATTTTCACTAGAACACTTTCCTTGTATCTGTAAATTGAATTAAGTGGCTTTTCCCTGAATTCCCATTGCACCCTTTTTATTTATACCATAACCTTATTAGATGTTATTTTAATTATGTACTTATTCACTTATTTCCCCCAGTAGACTATAAACTCCAAAAGAAAAGAAATATTATCTTATTCACTATTATATCCCCAGGGATAAGATAATACCTACTGTGGATTAGAATCACTATAAATAATTTTGATCATATCTCTTTTCTTGCATTATTAATCACTTAAAGGTAGCTTGTGTGCTTTATGCAACATCGTTTCTACCGTAGCATTCAGAAAATTCTTATTTACCTAACAATAAGTGCATAATAATTGCACTTATTATTAAATTATTGCACATAATAATTTAAATAATTTCTTAAAATACTTAGTCAAATTTTGGAACACCTATAGAAATTCGATTGCTTCAGGAATTACATAAAGTGTAGTTATTAACTCATATGCCTGTATACTTTGGATAGGTTCTGATCATGCCTAACATATCAATAATACTGTTTTCAGAAATGGCTTTTAAATGGCAGGTCAGTGAAATATTTGGATTTCATTTAAAAATTTCTTATGTTGCTTATTCAATATTAATTATTTTCCCCAACCAGTTTTTGTGTATGCTATGTATGTATTTAGGCAATGAATGCCTTAATAAAATGTCTTAGGAGGCTTCTAGGTTGTTTTCTTTCTTTTTTTTTTTTAAATTAAATTTAAACGAGATTAAAAGACACACTTAAAGATTTTATGGGAAAAAGAGTGGCATAGTGCATCTGAAAAGTTTTTTATAATAAGATAAAATGAGACATCCAGGAAAGCTGGAAGAAAGGAAGTAACTAGAAATAGAGGAGCAAATATCTTTGGGCATCATTCTGAGAGATGAATCATAGTAATTAAGAAGTAGGAAGGAATTTAGAGAAAGATCTAAATTAATGCATTATTTGCCTAGATGAAGATTTGACATAGAAAGATTCAAATGTCTTATCTTCTGACCACAAATTTAGTAACAGCAGCAAACTCACACCCTCATACACTTTGTATAACACTTTATTCTCAAACTCAAAAATCTGCACTAAATACGTGCACTCCACATCTGTATTTATGAGATAATACATATTCATAACACTATTTAAAAAATGGTTTTTTCACTGCCTAATATTGGACACTTCTTTTGGATGTGTGGGAATTCTATAAAAATGAGATTTAAACCTAAGTGTAATAGAGCTTTTATCAGAAACACATAATTGGCATGGTTCAAAGAAAAAGGGTTAGTAAAGAGCTTCTAATACCTGTTGTCTTACAGAAATTATATCTTTATCTTTTAAGACATAGGGTGAAAGCATATTGATGAAAAGAAGTTAAAAAACAAAACCAAAAAGTATAGCAAATGGTTGTTTAACAGAGTTAATTGACAAAGAGAAGAGATTCATGAATGTCAATTATAATTAATAATAGAAGGTATATTATCTTACATTTGTACAATCTTTTACTGATTTTAAGCACTTCTGATATAAATGATCTCTTATTTGAGCCACAGGCTAATGACATACGTGGCTCACTTAATGTTACAATTTATACATCCAGACATAGAAGCTGAGAACTTTTGTGATTTGTTCCCATTTACTTAAGTAAACTGTCTCTCATCAAAATCACCAATGCCCTCCACAATGCTAAGCCACTGACTAAATCTCAGTCTTCATCTCACTTGACTTGGTAGCAAGATTTACCACAGCTCATGATTTACTCCCATATCTTTGAAACACTGCCTTTATTTGGCTTCCAGAACACCATTTGCTTTTGGTTTTTCCCTTCCCTTTCTTGCTGCTTTCTCTTCTTTCTGTCTTCTTAACATCAAATGCCCCCTTTGCGTTTTCAGATAGACTTGCTCCCTTGTTGATCTCTCTGCCTCATCACTACAAGTACCCACAATCCCTCTCTAAAATGTATTTCTCTTCCCCATAGGGTCTGGATTTATATATGTGACTATCACACAATATACCCATCCAGGTGGCATATAAATATCTCAGATTAGACACAACTGGCTGAATTCCTCATTGCCTTCCCCCAAACTTTTGAGCCCATAGGCTTCGGCACCATGGTGTATGAACAACAGTCAAGGAGCAGATCCTGTGAGATGGAGACTGAGGTTTGACCATTGGCTTCGGCAATGTGCAAGTCATTGCGGAGTTTGACAAGAGGCAGTTTACTTATGTAAAGGCGTATGAGTTGCAAAATC
Organism: Neomonachus schauinslandi; assembly: GCF_002201575.2. Classification (NCBI taxonomy): domain Eukaryota; kingdom Metazoa; phylum Chordata; class Mammalia; order Carnivora; family Phocidae; genus Neomonachus; species Neomonachus schauinslandi. Next base: position 23,089,342 of record NC_058403.1, on the reverse strand, counting down.
ACAGAGTCTTTTTAAGTGGATATATAAAAAATATTTTCAAGTGCTGGTAAACGTCGCCATATGCACTCCTCACACCCTGGTCATAACCACAGCCATCTCTCACTTGGATTATTGTAATCAGCTTTCTCTATTTGTTTATTTTTTTTTTTAATTTTTTTTTTAAAGATTTTATTTATTTTTTTGACAGAGAGAGACACAGTCAGAGAGGGAACACAAGCAGGGGGAGTGGGAGAGGGAGAAGCAGGCTTCCCGCGGAGCAAGGAGCCCGATGTGGGACTCGATCCCAGGACCCCGGGATCATGACCTGAGCGGAAGGCAGACGCTTAACCGACTGAGCCACTCAGGCGCCCCTATTTGTTTATTATCACTGCTTGCTCTTCTGTCCCTCCCAAGCCAGACTACTTGTAATGCAGCAGATCTTGTAATCTTTCAAAATCTAAATCAGATAATCTCACTCTTCTTGGCAAAACCCACCAGTGGGGGGAAAAAAAAAACCCACCAGTGGCCTGATATTGCTCAGACTAAAGGGAGGTCCTTACTGTTTTCTGTTCCATAACTCCATAGCCACCTTGTAACTCCATGATGTCATCTTCTACAACTCTCCCTTGCTCACTGTGCTGCAGTCACATCGATCTCTTCTGCTGTCCTAGAAACACATCAGGCAACACCCATCTCAAGACATTTGCGCTGGTTTTTTCTCTCTCTGGAAAGCTTATCTCTGGCTATCATTTTTTGATCTTTCCATCTCCTCCTTTGTTCAAATATTGCCATTCCCCATTAGCTCTGCCTTAAAATTCTCATCTCCCTTGCTTTTCTTGTATTTTTATTCACATGCTCATTATCTGGACTATTTATCTATCTATCGATCTATCTATCATCTATCTACCTATCATCTATCTATCAGGATGATATAATATCCTCACAATCTGAAGGCAATTACTGGGAACAAGTCAGGTGTCCTGCCTTCCATGGAGATTCTTAAAAGGCCATTTAATGATTATTAATTAATTACTAATGATTATTTCTCTTTGGAGGATGAGAATACTTAAACATATGTAAGCTCATGAATGGGAATTTGAATACCACAATGTATACACTATTAGATATTATGAATGCTTTGGCTTAAATCATGACAGTTAATTATTGTACATATTACTGAGACCTATTGAGAATAATGTTCTTGAACTTAACTCATAAACTAAATGTCAACAAATACTCATTTATCTGGGAATTGGAGAGGCTATCAGCTAATCAGTTGTACTTCCAGTCTGTGTTAGAAGGACCAGAGATTATCATCTTGATATTTTAGGGAGGAAATTGAGAGAAATCCACTATGATATATCTGGGCAATGGTCTCAGATAGCCGCTCTGCCAACTGACTTTACTGCTTTCTTATTTGGGTAACATCTAGAGATTGAATAGTACCACTCAGACTCTTACGAGAACCTTGGCAGAAATTTAGCCCAACTGTATCAAGGACCATAAATGGCTTAAATAAAGCAATATCCCTACTAAAAGAATGTGAAGCAGAAGAGGGGTTGGGACTTAAGTGAATGTATCCAAATATATTGGTTTTTCTCTCTAATTTGAGTGTTTGGTATAAATAATATATTCCAAATGTAAAAGTAGCTTAAGACCAGCTGAAATTATCTCTAATTTACTTATTTTTTTTTCAGAAACCATCCTAGAAAATCTCCCCAAACTTAAATGAAAATGAAACATCCTTACAAAATTAAATATCCATAGTGGTTTGAATAGTGTACCTCAAAAATTCACATCCTCTAGGAATCTCAGTAGGTTACCTTATTTAGAAATGGGATCTTTCCAGATGTAATTATTAAGATGCAGTCATATAGAAGTAAGATAGATTCTAAATCAAATGACTGGTGTCCTTAAGAGAAGAGAACACATACACACAAGGAAGAAACTATGTGAAGACAAAGGCAGAGGTGGGATTATGTTCCTATAAACCAAAGAATGCCAAGGAATATCAGGAGCCATAAGAATCTGGAAAGAACAAAGGATTCTCTCCTAGAGCCTTTAGAGGAAGCCTATCCCTGCCAACATCTCAATTTTTAGACTTCTTGTCTCCATAATTGTGAGAGAATAAGTTTTTATTGTTTTAAGCCAAAGAGTTTGTGGTAATTTACTACAGCAGCCCTAGGAAATTAATGTACATACTATAAATAAAATGAAGATATATAATAATTATAATCAACCGTCTATAACAATTATTCTACCAAAAGAATAATTTGTAAATAAATAGTTGAAAATATTGAGAAATACCCAATTTTTAACCAATGTGATCTAACAGCAGGACATAATAAATAAATTTATACTGCACACCTGGGTGGCTCGGTCTGTTAAGTGTCTTCCTTCAGCTTAGGTCATGATCTCAGGGTCCTGGGATCGAGCCCCGCTTTGGGCTCTGTGCTCAGTGGGGAGTCTGCTTGAGGATTCTCTCTTTCCCTCTCCCTCAGCCTCTCCCCCCAACTCATGCACTCTCTCTCTCAAATCAATAAAATCCTAAATAAGTAAATAATAAATAAATAAATAAATAAATAAATAAATAAATAAATAAGTTTATACCTAAGCAGTTGCATAGTCCTCCTTCTAAAGAAAAAGCTATAAAAGAAGAGGATATGCAGTTGAAACTAGCAACACAGGGACCAAAAAGCAAATTGTTATCAGGAAATTCTCTGTAGCTTCAAAGATAGAAGAAGAGGTACTGATTGGCCAATTTATACATGTATTTAACATACACTTGATAAGCTGTCAAAAACATTATGCCATACTAAAGAGTTATATTTTTATTGTAAATAAATTAAAACCTAATTGGACAGAAATGTATTGTGAATGTGATTAATGTAAGCTAGTAATCATCTCTGCATACATTAAAATCTTCAAACTCTAGAAACCAGAAACTGAGGAATGCAACAAGGAATGTAGTGACTCTGTCATGATACACCTCATTAACTTAGCTATTCAGTGAGACAGTCAAGTATTTATCAAGCAGTTTCTTTATTAGACACTGAAAGAAGTTTTCTAATAATATTTCTCTGGTTTCCCTAATCACTTTCCCAGAAATTATCTCTATTGTTATATGTCACATTGTAACAAACACAAATACATCCAATTTTCTCTTTCCTCTGCCTTTATTTGATCCTCTTTGTCCATTCAGGAGACAGAAACTATAATTTAATTTGAACAAGAGAAGATTAATATCAATAGTTGTTAATAATAAAAGCAAAAAAAATAATACGTAAAGAGAATTTTAAAGTACAAAAGGAAGGAAGGACAAAGTTGGGTGAGTGTGTCCCCTATCCAAGCCTGGGATAAAGATCTCCTTTTGAGGAATTGTAGTTATATCCCATTGGATGGCAGAAAATGTTCGTTGGGCTGCCCCAGCCAGAGAGGCTGAAAGCATCCCATTCCTTATGCAGGTGGGCAGAGAAAGGTATACAGAAGCAGTTGGGGTGTCAGGAGCATGGAATACACACACAGTGTGCTGTCATTAGGGTTGCAGAAGCTACTCTGTTACCTTCGAAGTGTGGGCCGACTGAGGCTGGCAAGCAAGGGTGGAGAGGGAGTTGGAACTTTGGGACCTGCTGGCTGCCAGGGGAGCAAAAGGGTCTGGGGAGTACAGTGTCTATTTCATGAAGGCAACAGAAAAGTGGTCACCAGGTCACGGTGGGGACTGCAAGCTTGCTAAGAAACTACATGCTCTGGGCTTAAGCAGAACCCCTTGTACAGCTGCACAGCGACAAGGGGAAGAAACAAAAATGGCAACAAAATAGACCTAGGAATTGGGGCGCCTGGGTGGCTCAGTTGGTTAAGCGACTGCCTTCGGCTCAGGTCATGATCCTGGAGTCCCGGGATCGAGTCCCGCGTCGGGCTCCCTGCTCGGCAGGGAGTCTGCTTCTCCCTCTGACCCTCCCCCCTCTCATGTGCTCTCTCTCTCATTCTCTCTCTCAGATGAATGAATAAAATCTTTAAAAAAAAAAAAAATAGACCTAGGAAGAAAAACACCTTACTACTGTAAGGTCTTTCCAGAGTTTGCTACTGACACAACTTAGTATTGTACTTGCTACAGAGCTCTTTTATTACAGAACCTGTAAAAAAAGATGTATTTGGAGCCAAGAGCAACCCACTGATATCTAGAACATTCTTCGTTGGCTCTCTGATTCAAATATTTCTAAAACCACTATCTCAGATTCTCACTGGACTAAATTCTAGGTCTCATTTTCCATTTCCAGGTCTCATTTTATATTGCCACTGCTATTTTGATGTATTTCTTATTTTGCAGTTATCTTCAGAGTCACCGTTCTGCACACCTCTAGGGGGTGTCATTTGTGTGGATGCCACATACCACTTTGGGTGGTTCAGTGAAGAGGCACAGCTTTTAAATAGCCATATACACTATATTTTAGGTCACATAATTTAATTCCTTAAGAATAAAGTCCAAACTCCTTAATATTTTATGCTATACCCTCCGATCAGCCTTCCAGTGATATTTCAAGACTACTTTCACTCCCTATTTTATGCTACAGATACTCCAGATACACCTTGTACCATTTGGCCTTTGGGCTTTGATAGATTATGCCAAAACTAGATTGTTCTTATTTTGTGTTTCTACCTATAGAAAATCTACAATATAGCCTCATGATTTGGCACAAATGGCATCTCCTTCACGGATCTTCTGAGATAGAAACATTTATTCCTGAGGAGAACTACAGCAACATATTCACTGTAGCTTCTTTTTTTTTTTTTTTTTAAAGATTTTATTTATTTATTTGACAGAGAGAGACACAGCGAGAGAGGGAACACAAGCAGGGGGAGTGGGAGAGGGAGAAGTAGACTCCTCACTGAGCAGGGAGCCCGATGCAGGACTCGATCCCAGTACCCTGTGATCATGACCTGAGCCGAAGGCAGACGCTTAATGACTGAGCCACCCAGGCGCCCCTCAAGTCAGTGTTTTACTCGGTAAACATGTCTGAGACCATGCATCCCTGGCTGCTAAGCACCATGGCGGACAGGGCTAGAAAGGTAACAGCTTTATTTTGAGCAGGGGGCAAAGACAAGGCAGCACTTTACAGCTACATTGTAACTAGATCCTGCATCTGTAGCTTCTTTTTAATACATGCTTGAGTTACTACACTGTATCAAAAGTAAAACCTATCTCTCCACATTTATTCTTCAAGATCAGGAACTGTGTACCTCAGCTACGTAATATTTTGGACAAAGAAGGTGTCAGTTTATTTATTTTAATATGATAATGAATGACTTCTAATAAACCTGTAAACATTTAAAATACCACTCAACTTTTCCTTTATTTTTAATGAAACGGGAGTGAGAAAATATATTAAGCATTTAAGCAAAACTCCTCAAATTTTACATATAGATAGATAGATAATAAACCTAGGACACATAATGTATATATTTATTGACATAATCCACCCTGATAGTCTTTGGTTTGGCAGAGTGCATCTGCCCTCAAAAAAAAAAAAAAAGGCTACCTTCACTAGAAAGATAATTTCTGAGAAGACACATCATTTCAAAGTGTAGGCTCAGGATCAGCCTATAGGCATTTCAGTTCTGGCTGTGTTCTGGCTCTGTAGCCTTGGGAAGTTAGTAAATCATACTGGGCCTGTTTTTCTGTTTTTTTGTTTTCTTTTGTTTTGTTTTGTTTTTCATCCACCAAACACAGATGACAATATTTCATCAGTCTGAAGATGTATATACAAACATCGTTATAAACGCTCATGTGCAAATATTTTATTTATAACTGGGCTTTAATTAAATTCCTCATTCTGCTGGCTGATAAATAAAATCTCACTTAGGTCATGATTTTGTCATTATTTCCTGAGCCATCCCCTAAATTCTAGATAAGAGAGTGATTGGAAAGATCGTACACTTTCATGGCAATTGTGTCTTCATGTGCTGAGGGATGGAGACACACCACATCATGTCCCAATCATGCCATCTGCTGAGTGAGCCTCTCTCGTTTCAGGCAGAGGCTTTCACTTCCAGTTAACCAGTGTCTTGCCATGTCATTCTCCTTAGGTTTCTGTCTCTCAGTGCTGGCCTTGTGGCTCTTAGCACAAGAGAAAGACTTCTGCATACCCCGAGCTCTCTTTGGCTTGTGGATTCAGACACCTCAGTTAATCCTGAGACTCTTAAGCCATGGTAGACTCAGGAAAACTCTGGGATTCTGACACTTTCTTGGATAACAGAGGCAAAGGATCCCTTAGCTCTTTGGATCGAGTCTGTATCAGGATTCTCTCTCCCACTGGTTGCTTTCCAGCATAGGCTGCAGCATTTGTACCTTCTCAGGGATTCTGCAGTGTCTGAGTTCTTTTTCTTTCTCTCTTCATGTTCCTCCCATTCCCCAAATCAAATGCCTAAGGTATATATATGTATGTGTGGGGGGGGGGCTTGGGGGAATGTGATAAAATATAGGGGGAGTGATGGAAAAACCTTTCTTCGATAAATAGCATCTCCAAATTTAGTGATTATACCTTATGTCTTAAACTTTTAACACAAAAGCTAAGATTGTGATTGTTTTTGATTAGCCCTCTGCTGAATCAGTGAATGAAGAAAGCCTAACTCCCCAAGATGCGGGAAAGAAGAAAGAGGAGGGATAAGAAATGTTAAAGGAGCAAAGGGTAATGTATTGAAATGTTTTCTCTCAATAAAAAAAATTAAACTAGAAAATGTATATAAAACAGTACCCCAAACATTGAAATTGCATAATGCATATTTGTTACTGGAAATCTGCAACCTTTGCTTCAGAGCCAGAGAATGGGCTGCAAAGTGTGACAGAACAGGATAGGAAAATAAAGCTTTTGGGGCACCTGGGTGGCTCAGTTAAGCATCTGACTTAGGCTTACGTCATGATCTTGGAGTCCTGGGATTGAGCCCCACATTGAGCTTCCTGCTCAATGGGGAGTCTGCTTGTCCCTCTCCCCCTGCCTCTCACCCCACTTGTGCTCTTTCTCTCTCTCTCAAATAAATAAATAAAAACTTAAAAAAGTAGAGCTTTCTTCACACTTGTATCTTTATTTTTTGTAATCAAATTTCAAAATGTCAGGGGCACCTGGGTGGCTCAGTTGGTTAAGCAACTGCCTTCGGCTCAGGTCATGATCCTGGAGTCCCGGGATTGAGTCCCACATCGGTCTCCCTGCTCGGCAGGGAGTCTGCTTCTCCCTCTGACCCTCCCGACCCTCCCCCCTCTCATGTGCTCTCTCTCTCTCAAATAAATAAATAAAAATCTTTAAAAAAAAAATTTCAAAATGTCAGAAATACCTATATGCCCCAACTTAAATAAAAGCTATGCTTTGCATAATTAAAATTAAGTCTAGTAGAAATTAAACATCAAATGAAATACAAGGAGAGAATAAAATAGAAAAAATAGATATGGTTTTAAAACAAATAAAAAAACTAATATATATATAAAGATTGTTCAAACAATAAGAATTTAATATTGATTTGATGAGATGTAAGAAGCTAAACCATAAGATTAAAAAGAGAAAAGAAAATAAAGCTGAAGTTAAAAAACATAAAAATAAAGCTCATGGTAGGATTTGGGATTTTTTTTTTTAAGATTTTATTTATTTATTTGACAGAGAGAGACACAGCGAGAGAGGGAACACAAGCAGGGGGAGAGGGAGAGGGAGAAGCAGGCCTCCCGCAGAGCAGGAAGCCTGGATTTTTTTTTTTTTAATAAAAGAGTTTCCAGGGCACCTGGGTGGCTTAGTAGGTTAAGCATCTGACTCTTGGTTTGGGCTCAGGTCATGATCTCAGGGTCATGGGATTGAGCCCCATGTTGGGCTCCACACTCAATGGGGAGTCTGCTTGGGATTCTCTCCCTCTCCCTCCCCCTCTAGTCTTCCCCCTTCTCTGTCTATAAAATAAATAAATAAATAAGTAAAATATTTTAAAAAAATGTTTCCTTCATCCTGAAATTAAACAAGTAGAAAAAATATCTAATTTACCAGATATTACAATGCAGTAACCCTCTTTTTAATTTGCTGATATTAGATTTTACATATTACCTAACTTTATTTATTATAGCTATTGCAGATGGAAGCATTTTTGTTCATTATCAGTAAAATAGGAAACAAGAGTATTTTTTAAATTTAATTGAAGAATAAACATACAATATTATATTACTCTCAGATGTACAACATGGTGATTTGACATTTCTATACATTACACAATGCTCACCATGATTAGTGTAGTTACCTTCAGTCACCACACATTATTACGATATTATCGACTATATTCCTTATGGTGTACTTTTCATCTCTGTGGCTTATTTATTTTATAATTGTAAGTTTGTGACTCTTAATCCTTTTCACCTATTTTGTGCATTACCCTACTCCCTTCCCCTCTAGCAACTACCAGCTTGTTCTCTGTATTTATAAGTCTGTTTCTATTTTTTCATTTGTTTGTTTTTTAGAATCCACATATAAGTTAAATTATGTGGTATTGAGACAAGAGTATTTTGTTTTCAGAGAGAGAGAAAGAGCACATGCATGTGTGCACAAGGTAAGGAGGGAGCTGGAGGTTGGGGGTAGGGGTGGGGCAGAGGGAGAGGGAGAGAATCCCAAGCAGGCTCCATGCCCACCGTGGAGCCCAACTTGGGGCTCCATCTCACAATAATGAGATCATGACTTGAGCTGAAATAAAGAGACACCAAACCAACCAACTGAGCCACCAGGCACCCTGAGACAAGAGTATTTTTAACTTGGAGTGGTTAACTTTAATGTTTTCCATCAGTTACGAATCCATTTATTTTCTTCTACTATTTTTGTTCATGAACTAGTTCCCAAATAGATTGTAACCCAGACAATGAAAAAAAAAAATTTGTGTGTGAATTTTAAATTTTGGGGGGACTCAGACTCCTCAGGTTGAGTATTAATGCTGTTAAAAGGATTTAATTATGTTTTTATTTGTCCTTCATTCTGCTTGATAAAACTATATTTAATCAGATTGAAAACATTCAGAAATTTGTCTTCAAGTCTAATACAAATACTACATACCATGTAAAAGATACCAGTTAAGGGGCTCCTGGATGGCTCAGTCGTTAGGCGTCTGCCTTCGGCTCAGGTCATGATCACAGGGTCCTGGGATCAAGCCCCGCATTGGGCTCTCTGCTCGGCGGGAAGCCTGCTTCTCCCTCTCCCACTCTGCCTGCTTGTGTTCCCTTTCTCACTGTCTCTCTCTGTCAAATAAATAAATAAATAATCTTAAAAAAAAAAAAAGATACCAGTTAAATGGATCAGTGGTTTAAAAATTGAAGTACAATAGATAATTTTAGCAAACAAATTATTTGAAGGTTTTGCTAATGGAAAATAATACCCAATCAAAATATCCAAATGTTCCTGGAAAGATTTTAAAGATCTTTACGAACTGGCAGAATGTGTCCTAGTTATCATAACATTGTCTCTTTCTTGGTAATACAGGCAAGAACATTTGCTTCTTCCAGTTTTACAAACTTAAGATGATTTTAACTGGCATTAATCAGTGAAAGGAGTGGTAAAGGTTGGGGAATATATTTCCATCTCTTACAAGGCGATGGAGAAAAGTGTGGATTATTGTCCTGATCCCCCCTTTTTTTTTCTGATTTCCTTTTTCTTTTTTTAAGTAAATTTTATTTTTTTAGATAAATTTTAGGTTAACAACAAAATTTAGTAGAAGGTACAGAGATTTCTCAAATACCCCCTGCCTCCATACATGCATAGCCTCCCTCATTATTCAGCATCCCCAGCAGCAGTACCTTTGTTACAGCTGATGAACGTATGCTGACACATCATTATCATTGAACATGCTACTGTTCTCCTTTGGTTGTATGTTTTCTGTGCATTTGGGATCGTGGTGGTCATGTTATCATGTAACATTTTAATTCTTTCTTTCTCTTTAACAGTATAATATGACCATTTTCTCATACCATTAAGTATGCTTTATCAAATTATAGACTATTTTATTTCACTGGCCTCTGCAGGTATTATTATGTTTATGCTTCAGTTTTAATTATTATAGCTTTAAAATTAGCCTTCGTATGAGGTTGGATAGGATCAAATTATCTTCCTTTTAACTTTAAATTACTTTAATAGAGCTTTATGATATTCTCTATTGAGTTCTCAAACATCTTTTGTAGATTTACTCCAGGACACATTATATTCTTTCTTTCTTTCTTTCTTTCTTTCTTTCTTTCTTTCTTTCTTTCTTTCTTTCTTTCTTTCTTTCTTTCTTTCTTTCTTTCTTTCTTTCTTTCTTTCTTTCTCTTTCTTTCTTTCTTTCTTTCTTTCTTTCTTTTCTTTCTTTCTTGCAAATATCATCTATTAACTGATTTCTTGATATTTGTTACTGAGAAAGAGGAATACAGTTGAATTTTTTAACCTTATGTATAACAACATGGTTGCACACATTAATTCTAAAAGTTTTATGTACATATTATCTGCCTGTAATGATATTTTTTTTGCTTAACATCTTCTATTTCTTTTTTTTTTTTAATTTAGTCTCTTTACCTGGCTTTTTAACTTTACTTTGGATATTTAAATCATTATTTAATAGAGGCTTTCTTTATTCTTAATAATGTTTTTCACAATAAAGTTAATTTTGTCTGATATTTATATATCTATATATCAGATTTTATTTGCTAGTTCTATCCTATGTTTACATTATACTTTCTATTCCTTTTTTATATGTCTGTCTTCTCTAAGTATCATAGATTTTTAAAAATTTCAATCTGATAATTTCTGTATTCTACCAGAATGTTTATTCCATTTTTATTTATGGTGATTACTAAAATATTTATATGTATACGTGTATCTATAAATTTAATCTGTTTCAGATTACATTTATTTATTTATTACATATTTATATAAGATATTTTATAGATATATGTAAGATATATATATGAAAATATGTATATATTCTTTGATTCCGGGCTCTATTTTTCCTGCCTTTTTTCTATTCCCTTTTTAATTTCTTCTTTCTGGTCTCCTTTGTATTGTTTGCTTTTATTAATCATATATTTCCATTCTACTCCTTGGAAAGATATACACTGAATTCCAGTATTTTAATTCTGATACTGAAACTTTTCACATCCATACTTAAATTTAAAAATTCTTATTTTTAATTGTATATGTCTTTATTTCTCAGTTTAGTTCTGCTTCTCATATTTTTGACTGCTACTTATTCTTCTTCCTGGCAATTGTCTTTCTGTAATGACTCGTGTCATATACGTATATATTTTCTTTTTGGTTGTCTTATTTTCTTTCAAGTTTTTTGCAACTTTATGACTTCTACCAATAATTCTGTTTATATTTCTCGAGTATTATTACTTTTAATTTTATTATTGTATTCTATATTCTGCAATTAGTGGCCTCCATTGCAACTTTTTCTTAGTCAGAGATAGTGTATTTTCACTCCTTCAGGAGATGCCTCAATATTTCTTATACATCAAAATACCATTTCTATTTTCTGATCCTAGCCCTCTAGTCCCCAGTACATCATATATTTTCTTGTATTTCTTGGCTGGCACTGAATGTTGGATAGATAGCACTTGTGCTTACTTTTCATTCTAATTTGTCTTTTGGATCCCTTTAAAGAACATGCTTTCAAATATTAACTAGGTTGTCCATGCTATTCTATCTCGTGGACATTTTTCTAGCTATTTCTCTCGGCAGCAGTGCACACATTTTACAATTTCTCCTTCTCTAAGCATGTTTCTCTTGGTGCCTATGATATACTACTTTGATAACTTACTTTCATCTCCTTTAAGATGTTACAATTTTTGAGGGTCAACAGTTCACTTGCTATGGGAGTCCTGAGTCTTTCCTCTGGCCATTTCTGCACAACTAGTCCATCAGTAAAATCATGGAATTTTTGACTTCCCACTCACCTGCATTTGGATGAAACACCATAGGACAAATTGGGGGATCTGGAATCCTTGAAGGATGCCCAAGTCACTAGATATTGCATTCCAGAAATGGGTATGAGGTATTTTTCTCGTGGGATAAATTTTGACCAGTAAGAAACAGGAAATAGGAAAACACATAATTCTCCTTATTTTCTCTGATTGACCTCTCTGAGACATGCATTCACCTTGCAGCCTGTCCACATATTGTTCCTGTCGACCAAACAGCCCAGCACTGGCACTGTATGATCCAACTGGTACTATACCTGCTGAGTCACCTGTGGAAGTGAGTCAGTTCTGGGTACTTTACTAAATAGTAACAACAAAAGAGTGCATCAGTACACATTGGTTTGTTTACCTTTTTATTGTTTCTCACCCTGATACCCTAGATTCTCACGCTTAAATAAATCACCAGTCTTTTTATTTGCTTTAGGCTTCATTCTCTAAGGGATCAAGGCTAAGGTATTATCTTTTTGTAGATCTTAATATGTCAGGTGTCTAGATGTGGGGTCTGGCACATAGCAAATACTCCATTAACTTTTATTCAATGTGTTGAGGGGCTGGAGAAATAGTTACAAAGTAAAAAAGAGCATCCGTCTTGCCCAGGGAATGTTTCTTTGTGCCAGAAGCTAACAGGCCTGTTAAATTATTATTTTAGTTCATCTTTATAACAACACTATGAATGTGGTTTTTTAACCTTCATTTGACAGAGAGTTTGGTGGCTTAGAGAGGTTAGCATGACTTATATGTTACACAACTCATGATTGATAGAGGTGGGAATTGTGCACAAGAAATTTCATGTTCTTCTGCTATTTGGTGCTATTTTAGAAGCTTATCTTTATTCCTTATGACTCTGCGTTGGAAACACACGGCTGAAAATTTTTCATAGAGAGTGACACGAAATACTCTCATGGCTTGTAAAAAGTCATTTCTGCCCCCCCCCTCCCCCCCCAGCTATTCTCTACTAGTTAATGTGATATATGAAAAGAAGAATCTTTGGAGAAATGGAGATACCATTTGCCATTTACTTACTGTGTGACCTTGGGCAAGTAACTGAGACGCTGTGGACTACCGTTTTCTTAAATCTAACAAGAAGAGAATAAAAACTGCCTCAAGAATTTGTTGCCAGGTGATGCCTGGGTGGCTCAGTCGTTAAGTGTCTGCCTTCGGCTCAGGTCATGGTCCCAGGGTCCTGGGATTGAGCCCCGCATCGGGCTCCCTGCTCCGCGGGAAGCCTGCTTCTCCCTCTCCCACTCCCCCTGCTTATGTTCCTTCTCTCACTGTATCTCTCTCTGTCAAATAAATAAACAAAATCTTAAAAAAAAAAAAAAAGAATTTGTTGCCAAATTTTTAATACATGTTATAAATCTTCAATAAGTGTTTCTATCCTGTTGCTATATAATGCATTTCTTGGCTCTTCTGAAATAAAGTAAAATATAATTTTGCTCAATGTGAAATAGTGTTAGAGCAAGCTAGAATGTAACTTAAAACAGTGAATATTTCAAAATCCATCTATAAATGGCTTTCGACTTTACCAGATGATATTTTAGCCCCAAAATGTATCTTCCTAGTGAGGTTTTAATTATTTAAAATGTCTTCCAGTTCCCTAAATGCATGCATCCATTAAACTCAAATTAGGAAATTAAAAACAAAACAATGCTAAGAACCCATGGTTCTAAGTTGAGTAAGGCAATCCTTACTTTTTGAAAAGCTGAGAGACATACATCTGCTAAGTAGTTCTGCTGTAAAGTGAAGTATATTAGGTCAGATTAAGTGGGAAGAACTATGGGAGCACAAAATGAATTTTAATTTAAGTGGGGAATCTCAGCCTCTCAGGAACACCTTCCATCTTTCTGGACCTTGTTTTCTTCTATCTTTTAGTACTGGCTTAAAGTCTACTGACTATGAAATAGACCTGCTGTTTGAATCACAATATGCAATGTTTCTTATGTCTATGAATCGTCTGTAATTATATATTATTTCTCCATGCTATCTTATTTTGGACATATTTTTAATGTGTTTTCCTTCTTCACTGTTAAGACTTGATGTCTGTTGTGATGTGTACACAAAAGAGATGATAATTTAATTGTGCTTACAAAACATATCCCATTCTTTATATATTTACCCTCTCAAGTCCATATTTGTGTGTTCAAAAATATATCTGATGAGGAAAGCAGTGAATGCAGATTTTTTCTAGCTGTATGGTTGTGTGTATTTGTTTCCTTTTTTCCCCCCTTCAGTTTAAATCATACTGAAATGGTTATGTGTAGAACACATTGGAGATGTGGTTCCCCCCCCAAAATTGGGTATTAATTACCTAAAATACCTTGTTGATTTTGCGAACAAACAGTTGTGGGAGACTTTGAAATGCATTAGAATCTAGTAATACGGTGTGACTTTTAAGCCAGAGCAGATAACACAGTTCTTATCATGCAACCTGGGAGTGACTAATAGGCTGTTCCCTTACAGCTGATAAGGATTATCTTACCTCAGAAAAATTCCGTTTCTCCTATACTCACCCTCTACTACCATGTTCACAACACTTCTAACACCAGGTATGTGGGTTTTTTCCCCACACCCAGAAATTCTCTGCTACAGCAGCTGGGTGTCCTAAAATTCAATTCAATTCTGACACTAACTGGAGTAAGCACAGACCCCAAAGGTTAAGGGCTCAGTCTCACAAGACTGACCCCCACATCTCAGAAGAGTTGAAAGTCTAGGTTGTCATCTGTACTTCTGACAGAATGGTTCTAAATCAGAAGTTCCCATGATCCCTTCTTTGGGTTCCATCATTTGGTAGAACAGCCTACAGAACTCAGGGAAACTTACTTTTACCAACCTATTATATAATAAAAGATATGATCAAAGATATAAATGAAGAGCCAGATGAAGAGATACATAGGGTGAGGTCCAGAAGGGTCCCAAAGTAGAGAAGCTTCTGATTCCATGGAGTTAGGGTGCATTACCCTCCTGGCAGTGGATATGTTCACCAACCCAGAAGCTCTCCAAAGCCTGTGTGTTGGGGGTTTTTATGGAGGCTTCATCATGCAGGCATGATTGATCATTAACTCCATTTCTAACACCTCTCTCCCTCCTATAGGATGGGGGATGGAGCAGCAAGTTACAAGGTTCTAATCCTTTCTATCACCAGTCCCCACCCAGGAGGCCACCAAGTGTCATCTCATAAGAACAAAAGACACTGCTATCACCCAGGAAATTCCAAGTGATTTAGGAGCTCTGTATTAGGAATCAGGATCAAAGACTGAATATTAGGGAAAAAAAACAGTACTCCTAGAGCTCTTATAACTTAGGAAATTATAAGGTTTTTAGAAGCTCTGTGCTTCTCTCTATATATTCTATTATTTATGATATGTATTCTATTATTTATTATCATATAAATATTCTATTATTATATGTACATTTTAATCTTTTCCCATTAGTTTATGTATCCAATCACCTACAATGCACTGACCGTATTCTAGGTACTGCATATGGCCCTGGAGATACAGCAATTAGTAATCCAGTCAAAAATATTTGCCCTGAAGGAAATTACATTCTAGTGAGGGCAGAGAGGTGGTAAAATATAGAGTAGGTAAAAATGGTAGTTTGCGTTCCCAAACCCAAAGAGTTCTAGGTTTGGGGAGACATAACTTTAAACAAGATGATCTGGGAAGGGTACATAAAATCCATATTGTTTATTCTTTGTATAGTTCACTGAGGTGCCAATTTTTAACATATAATATCATAGTTTCTCTAGCTATTACATGAATTAACTTTAAACATGGTTCATTGATCTGACATATTTTCAAAAAGTTAACCATAAGCAGATGACTTGGAAATGTAATATTTTGTGGGGGGGAGGTGGGAAGGTTGGTGATTTTTTTTTTTTAATTAATAGACTATTGCTTAGAGTACAGTTAGGTTTACAGAAAAATTAAACAGAAGAGTTTCCAAATACTCTCTCATTCCCTGTCTTTAGTTTTCCCTATTGTTAATATCTTGCATTGGCGTGGTACATTTGAGATACAATTGGTAAACCAATACTGATACAATAATAACTAAGTTCGGTGGTTTACATTATGGTTCACTTTTTCTGTGGTACAGTTCTTTGCACAATGTCTTGTGGCCACCATTATAGTATGATTCACTTCCCTAGAAATCCCTTGTGCTCCACCTAGTCAGCCCTTGCCCTTTATCCCCAGAATCCTGGCAACCACTGACCTTTTTCTCTATCGTTGGGTCCTTTCCAGAATGTCATACAGTTAGAATCAAAGAGATTTTCAAACTGACTTGTTTCACTTAGTGGTATATATTTAAGGGTCCCCCATGCCTTTTCTGGCCTGGAGAGATAACTTCTTATTATTGTTGAATAATATTCCATTGTATGTATGTATCGTAGTTTGTTTACCCATTCACTATGGAATAACATCTTAGTTACTTCCAATTTTTGCAATTATGATAAAAACTGCTTGTAAACATTTGTGTGCATATTTTTGTGTGAACCTAGGTTTTCATCTCATCTGGGCAAATACCTAGGAGAGTGAATTGTATGCTAAAACTATGTTTAGCTTTGTAAGAAACTGTGTGTCTTCCAAAGTGGCTGTACTATTTTATATTTTCCCCAGCAGTGAATGAGAGTTTCTGTTGGTCCACATCCTCACCAGAATTTGGTATTTCAGTGTGTATGATTTTAGCCCTATTAGTACACCCATTCTGATAAATGTTTAGTGGTATCTTAGTACTGTTTTAATTTGCAATTCCCTAATGACATATAATGTTGAACATCTTTTCATATGTTTATTTGCCACTGGTATACTCTCTTCTTTAAAGATTTAATTTATTTATTTGAGAGAGAGAGAGAGACCACGAGCAGGGCAGAGGGAGAGGGAGAAGCAGACTCCCCGTTGTGAGCAGGGAGCCTGATGAGGGACTCGATTCCAGGACCTTGGGATCATGACCTGAACCAAAGGCAGATGCTTAACCAACTGAACCACCCAGGCACCCTGGGATACCTGCTTTTAGTAGGTGTATGTTCAGATTATTGCCCTCTTTTCAATTGGGTTGTTTGAGATTTTTTACTGTTGAGTTTTAAGAGTGTGTGTGTATGTGTGTGTGTGTGTGTGTAAAACAAGTCCTTTATCATATATGTACTTTTCAAATATATTCTCTCCGTCCGTGGTTTCTCTTTTCATTCTCTGAAATTGTTTTTTTTAACAGAGCAGACTTTTTAAAATGGAGTCTAACTTAACCACTTTGTTCTTTTGTCAGTCATGCTTTTGGTGTTGCATCTAAAAAACTTGCTGCTTAATGTAAGGTCACATAGATTTTCTCCTTACTATATTCTAAGAGTTTTATACTTTTATGTCTTGCATACAGGTCTGTGAATACAAATCTATGAGTTGAATTTTGAGTTAATTTTTGTGAAAGGAGTAAGGTCAGTTTCCAGATTTTTTTGTTTTTGTTTTTGTTTTGTATGAAGATGTCCAGTTGTTCTAGTACCATTTGTTGAAATTTCTCCAGTCAGTGAGTGGGTTTGCTCTTTTTTCAAAGATTGATTGATTATGTGTGTGTTGGTCCATTCTAGAGTGTTTATTCTGTTCCAATGACTCCTCTTTCACCAACATCACACTGCCTTGACTACTGTTGTTTTCTAGTAAGACCTGAAGTTGGGTCATGTCAGCCCTCCAACTTTGTCCTTCTTCAATATTGTGTTGGCTATTTGGCTCTTTTTCCTTTTCATAGATTCTTTTTTTTTTTTTAATTTTTATATCATGAAATGATTTGTTGGGATTTTGTTTTGTATTGCATTGAACTTAGAAATAAAATTGAGAAGAGCTATTATCTTAATAATAATATCAAGTCTTCCTATCCATGAAAATGGAATATATTTCCTTTTGTTTAGATATTATTTGATTTCTTTCACAGAGATTTGTGGTTTTCTTCATATACATCTTGTACATATTTTGTTAGATTTCTACCCAAGTATTTCACATTTTTGGTGCTACTATAAAGGATGCTGTGTTTTTAAATTTCAAATTCCAAATTTATATTGCTCACGTATAGTAAAACAGTTGACTTTTGTATATTAACCTCATATTTTGCAGTCTTTCTGTGATCACTAATTCATTTCAGAAGTTTTTTTGTTGATTCTTTGTGGTTTATACATTTATAATCATGTAGTTTTATTTCTTCCTTTCAATCTATATACCTTTTATTTTATTTTCTAATTTTAGCTAGGACTTCCAGTATGATGTTGAATAGGATTGGTGAGAGGGAGGTCTTTTTGCTTTGTTCCTGATCTTAGCAGGAAGCTTCTAGTTTCTCATCAAAAATATCACTAAATATCACTAAATATGATGTTAGCTGTGTTTTTTGTAGGTGTTCTTCATCATGTTGAGGAAGTTCCCCTCTATTTCTAGTTTTCTGACAGTTTTTTTTTAAAGATTTTATTTATTTATTTGAGAGAGAGAGAGAATGAGAGAGAGAGAGAGCAGCATGAGAGGGAGGAGGGTCAGAGGGAGAAGCAAACTCCCTGCTGAGCAGGGAGCCCGATGTGGGAGTTGATCCTGAGATTCCAGGATCATGACCCAAGCTGAAGGCAGTCGCTTAACCAACTGAATTGTATTCATGTATTTCTTGTGGTTACCAGTCATGGTCAGCTCAGGCTTCTGTACAGTGATTAAGAACAAGGAACTTAATCCCATGGAAAAACTGTGGAAACAATGCAAAACAACAACAACAAACATCTTAAAATTATCCTACCTGAAATAGGAAAAGTCATTGTTTCAGGGCTGTTGATAGTATTTATTCCTTGGAGGTTCTGTTTGCAGTAGTTCCAGAAACAAAAGCCTTCAGGCATTTGGAAATTGCATACTGAGAGATCTGTGAGTTATATGTGGGACAAGGATAGCATCTGCCATCTGCCATAGGAATGAATCATCAACAAGGTTGTTTGTGCTAAAGTAAGTAAGCTACCCAAACCCTAGTTAACTAATATGCCAAATGGAGCTTGGAATGATATGATGTACAAAGTAGATGAGATTGTGATTATGATATTTTTTTTTAACTAAGATGTATGTAAGCCCTCCTTGATCTAAATATCCAAGCACTTTCTTTTATAATGTCCATTTTCTTTCTAGTTCTAAAGTTTTACATTCTCCTATATATATATATATATATACATATATATATACATATATATACATATATATATACATATATATACATATATATATATGTATATATATATATATATATATTCAACCATCTGCATTTCAGGTTCATGTTTAATAATGTTGATTTAATATTACATAAATAAAAGAAGTATGACTGAATCTCCTTTAACAAAATAAATGCACTCTTTATCACATTTTGTTCTGATTAAGTTTATTTCATCTCAATTTTTGAGAATCATAGTTATATTTTTATTTTTATTTTTTTATTTTTTTATTCTTATGTTAATCCCCATACATTACATCATTAGTTTTAGATGAAGTGTTCCATGATTCATTGTTTGTGCATAACACCCAGTGCTCCATGCAGAACGTGCCCTCCTCAATACCCACCACCAGGCTAACCCATCCTCCCACCCCCCTCCCCTAGAATCATAGTTATATTTTTTCAGTATGAGAAAGGAAAAATAAATTTAAAAAATTTATTTTATAAATGTAATACAAAAGGCTTTACAATAAAATTATGCATTTGTAAATAAAATTTGGAAGTTTTCTTTTAAATTTTAATTGAAGCAACTTTAATTTTTGAAACTAATATCGTATATTGTGATTAAACAGAAATATTTGGTAATACATTTATTAAGTGTGTTATCTTATAATAAAATGTTTTCCACTATTTTAGATAATAAACAAATATTATAATTATTTCCCCCTAATTTTTCCCATTTTAAAATATTTTCATTATTTTATAAATGAATACGACTCTAAAATATTAAACACACCTATTTTAATTTTGGAGCTTATATTTGTTACTTCTGTACAGTCATATTTTTATAATCTTAGATGAACAATTAACATTTTTATAGCCGTTTAAGGTGGGAGAATGTAAAAATTCATTTGGCAAATATCAAGCAATTGATTTTCAAAAACCTTTAAAATTCATTACATATTTTTATCATATATAGGTTTTAACTTTTGTAACATTCTCACAATAAAATGTCTGAATCTTTGACCTTTATCAATTAAAAATTTCAACATTAGAAGTATGTCAAAATAAGCAAAATTCTGATTCAGTTCCTTTTGATTACAAATATATTGTATTCATGTATTTTACATTGAAATTTAAGAAACGTTATTATTTGAAATGTTTACATTTCTATCCTCACTTTTGATCAAAAGGGTCAGTTTCATATCTTTTAGTTTTAGAAAATATTAACCTGTAATACAAGGGAAAAATATATATATATATTCTACTCTGTTAAAAGGAAATTTGGCCAATTAGATCGTTTTGCTAAAAAATAAAATATCCTCAACAAAGTTATCATTATAGTATTCTTTTTAGAAGCTCTTCAAAATCTTAGGCAAAGCAGATTTATGAAAGTGGACCTTTAAGATAAGTCAGCAGTTTTTATTTAACTAAAACTCTTCATTTTTCAACACAGTCTGGGCACATAGTTTTACTGAAAGGCATTTACTTTGATCTTTCAAATGGCTTATTGTGCCTGATTGATCCGTATATTCCTTTGGGTCATAAGCGTTCTCATTAAAATACAAACAGCTAGAGGATTCACAAAAAAGTACTGTGGAAAAGAGAAAATCAATTCTTAGATAAGATGGGTTCCTCTATTCAAATATGCTATACACTTGTAGTAAAAAGTCTGTCTTCATGAGTCACTGTGAAAAATCAACCATAAAAGTGAATTTTCCTTTTTGCTTAAGATATGTTTATATAAAGTATTCTTTCAATGGGGAAAAAAAGTCTTTGTGGCTTTACGTATTTACTCCCCAAACATCATAAGATGCAAAAGAGAACGCTAAGACTTTTAATCACAACTGTAAAATTAAAAATGCTTTAATATTGCAAAATGTTATTTACCCAATGAATTTTGTCAGTTAATTTTATCAACCTCTCTACCCACATTTGACAGAAAAACTGCCTTTTAAAATCTGACAAAACTATTTTGAATAGTCTGACAGTATTTGAGTTATTTCAACAAAAAATAGATTAAATAATGTAGAGCTCTTATTGAGGATAATTAATATTTTCATTAAAAAATAATTTTCATTAAAAAAAACCCTAAAACAAAAAAGTAAAAAGTGAAATTCCAAGCTATTTTCTGTTATGTTCCCACAGGGAAAGAAAAGTTAATGAAAGCTGATAATTATGCTCATACATATATGTATGCCATTGCTTTGTGTCCATCAACTATGAAAAAAAATGCAATGAAGGATTTTCTATGATATTTTAAAGGAAATATCCAAAAGAGTCCTTCCTTTCTTAAATTGGAGATAATTTCACCATCAACCTACAACTTAAGAGAATAAGAGATGAAGCAAGTTATTTTTCTCACCAATTCCTTTCCTCAAAACAGAAGACTAGTGACTACTGTTTCTTGTTTTGCAGAACCTGATGTTAATAATCTGAAATATTCAAATATTTTTTGAATGCCTTAAAGTTATAATATATATGTCAGAGTAGAATATATATATATAGACTATACATAATATATAAGGAATAGAATGGAGAGTAGAATAGGATATGCATATGTAATAACTCATTGCTATTACATGTGAGACAACTATTCTTCCCTAATTTTCAAAATATTAAATAACATTTACGTTGCTATTTTTCAAGAATTGTAACATTAAGATCAATCTCTACACTGCTTCAAGTTGTTCATTGCAAGGGCATACACTGAGTAGCACGGAGGAGCTGAAATTCAGCTTGTGGTGCTCACAGAATCAGAATAGGAATGGAGATATTTGCATTCAGAGGAAAAGAAATCTTTTTAAAATTTACATGACTTTATACATGGGCTAATCATATTCCTGTATAATACCATATGATTTTGAAACTAAGAGAATGCAAGTCATATATTAATACCTTTTATTTTTATGCTTTATTTTTACATTGAAATTTAAGAAACGTTATTATTTGAAATGTTTACATTTCTATCCTCACTTTTGATCAAAAGGGTCAGTTTCATATCTTTTAGTTTTAGAAAATATTAAAAGTAAGATGAGTGCTATGCCAGCTAGTGCTAGTGCTATACCAATTTTAAAGGATTGAAAGATTTTGTATGCATTGGGAAAAAGCCACTGCCCTGAGCTTCCCAAGTAGGTGACAACTGACCTGGGCTCCTCATCTCTTTCCAAGACCTCATAGACATTTATGTAATCTGACTACTGAAAAGTTTGTGGCTCACAGGAAGCCTGTAGGATTCTACCCTACAGCAAAGGCTAGTGTCAATTCTGATTATGTTATTCTGAATAACATCTTTAAGAGATTGAAAAAAAAATGCAGAGAAATGTAGAAAAAATGATAGAAATTTTTAGAAATATCCTCACCTTTACGTACTGCACTCTGTCCACATTAGCATTCTGCTTTGATCATGTTCCATCCTCTCTGGCTTCAAGGTCTAAGTGCGTACTTTTCCTTTTTTCTGGAATTAAACCAACTTTCTCCTCAGCCACTGTACAACTCTGTCCAAACAGAGCTTTCTATAAGAGAGTCTCTATTTTTGGATGTTTGATTTCTGACCATTTTTAAGCCTCACCCTTTCCCATTCCTCTTTGGTCCACATCTGGACAAGCTGATTAAGAAAGCCCAGGTGCTCATTCTTTTGGCACCAGTAGGAGTTTCAAACTACTACAGACCCTTTCTGTGCACAGGAACTGTTATCATGGCCCCACTTATTATTCCAAACAAGTCCCCTTTCCTTGCTCTTTCAAGCAATTTTTTAGATCAGTTTGGGAGGCCTGCTTTGCTCTCACAGAGCCTCATCATGTAAGTAATAAAACCTTTCATACCTTTTTGGTATGTGGGTGGCTTCATCAATCTTGACATCTGAACCACATTTTGGGTAGGAGTTCGTCCTGTTCCTAGAGAGTGGATGTACCTCTCTTTTATTCCTAGTCTCAGCTGAAATATCTTCTTTTCTGAAAAGTTATGAACAACATATGGAGTATCTCCTGACTCACATACTACACAGTTATGAAACTTATTCTCTATATTATTCTCTATAAAAATGTATCCTTTCTCCTTCAAAATTCATGTATAAATTTGCAATTACTGTTTTTATCTATTTATGTGCTTATAGTTTGATATACATATATATAATCTCTCTCTTCTTATGTCTAATTGGGAACTCAGTATCTTACTGCCTTAAATTCTACTTCTTAAATGTCTTTCAAATGGGGTCCTCTTTTGTACCTTCCTGAAGTAAGACCTACATGACTTCTCTTCTAGATTACTAAAATGGTTACCTAACTGGTCTTTCTTACTACCATCACCATTCATAGTTTTGCTAAACTTTGTATTGTAAATCCTTTATGTCTTCAATCTAAAATTCTTTAATGGTTCATCATATTTATATTTTTATTAATATTTATATTTTATTCTACTTTACTTGCTCCCTCTTAACTATATCTGACTCTTATGCTATTGTTAAGTAAAAATACATGCCTATTTTAAGGCTTTTAATATATATTGTTAAATTCACATCTTTTCCATGGCCTCCAATGCTCTAGATAATCAGGTCCCTGCTTACCTCTGGGAACTCAACTCACACTACTTTAAGTTTCAGCCACATCAGCTACCTTTCAGTTTATGAAATGTGCAAAGCTTCCTTCAGGGTAAGGTATCTACCCAGTTATTTACTTTGCTCAGAAAATTATTCAGATTTGCATATGACCAGCTCCTTCAATTGTCACCTTCCCAAAGTAGTCTTCCCTCCATCCCAACATCCTTCCCTCTCATAAGACCTTAATCTATTTTTTTCACATTGGAAATTTCATTTTTATTTGTCTTTATTCCAAATGTTTTCTAAGTTTTACTCTAAGTATTCTCAGATTCACCTCTTTTATCACATAGGTCATCATAAGAGTAGAGACTGTGTCCTACGCAATTCACAGTTCTATCCTTAATACATAATGTGTAGTATATAGCAGGATCACAATAAAGAAATGTTGAATGAAAGACTACTATTTGAATTCAAATTCCTGAACCATATTTTAAAAATCCTCAAAGGAGAAAGAACTCTTCAGTTTGCCACTTGAGAGTCCATGTCACAGTATCTTTTTTATTTTATTTTATTTTATTTTAAGATTTTATTTTATAAGATTTTATTTTATAAGATTTTAATTAATTTATTTATTTATTTGACAGAGGGAGACACAGTGAGAGAGGGAACACAAGCAGGGGGAGTGCAAGAGGGAGAAGCAGGCTTCCCACAGAGCAGGGAGCCTGATGTGGGGCTCGATCCCAGAAACCCGAGATCATGACCTGAGCCAAAGGCAGACACAACTGAGCCACCCAGGTGCCCTCTTTTTTATTTTAAATTACCGATTTTCCATGTGCATATTCAAAAGCAATACAAAAAAACATACTTTCTAAAATAGAACATTTGCTTTTGTTTTGTTTTGTTTTTTTTAATATTGTAGATACTGGGGGTTTTTTTTTTGAAATTGTAATATTTATATTTCAGGATGTGTTTTAACTACTGATTAGCATAAAGTAAAGTTTTGCTATTCATACTACTTTGTCTGTTTGACATTCCCTTTTCATTCTTAGTGAACACAAAAATTACATCACAGAGGGACGCCTGGATGGTTCAGTCATTAAGCGTCTGCCTTTGGCCGGGGTCATGATCCCAGGGTCCTGGGATTGAGCCCCACATTGGATTCCCTGCTCGGTGGGAAGCCTGCTTCTCCCTCTCTCACTTCCCCTGCTTGTGTTCTTTTTCTCTGTCAAATAAATAAATCAAATCTTTAAAAAAAAATTACATCACAGAAATCTGAAATCTTGCATTGTTTCAATTTAAATATTAAAAGTTTTTTTTAATTGAACAATTCAGAAATGGTTATATTTAATAATTTCTTCTTAGCAAGAACATCAGATAGTGTGGTTCTAAAAGATCCTGAACTCTGTCACTGAGCTCTTTCTCTTTAAATAAGCTGCTGAAAATATGTTGGATATGAATTTAATACATATAATACATATTTTTAAAATCTCTAGCTATTATTACTCTAGGATGAGAAACTCACAGAAATTATGTGACTTCATGTTTTTAAATGCATGAAACAATTAGACATATTTCAGATATTACCATGTCATTTTTAAAGCTGCCATTTGATGTCCTAGAAGAAAACAATAAAATATTTTTCTTTTATCCTCTATCCATAATTCAGTGATCTAGGCTAAATATGTATTACATATGCAGACATATATGAGGGATGCATCTGTAGGATGCATAATTAATGAGTGAAATTTAAGCAGAAATTGCACATGGCATGCTTAATATCATAAAAAGTGATACAAAATAAGCAAAACTCTTAGGAAAATAAAATTCCTCTTTTGGTATTATCTATCACCAAATATTGAATCATACTAAGTTATTACAAAAAAACAGGCTCTTGTATTCACTTTTAGCTATTCCACAATTCTGACAGATTATATATTTTTAAAATTCACTTTATGTACTTTGTACCTCGCAATCAGATGCCTTTTTTCAAAAAGATGTATTGATCTTAGAAGCATATGCTTTGCTTTGGGAAAGATGTTTGGAAAAGCATCAAGGAAGATATGAACTCCACTGGAAGAACTGTCAAAATCTGGCAGGTAATGTTTGGGTTAATGCATATCTCTGTTAAATTCCCTAATATCCCATAGACGTGAGTTCAGCATCAAATGGAAATGAAGCATATCAAGTAACAGGAGAAATACATCATATTAGCAGAATGATTAGTAATAATCCCTAGTTGCATTTTCACAGATCCTAACCATAAGGAGTGTATCATGAGGTAAGTAGAATAAGTACAGATGTTTCACCGCATTTCATACTTCTTAATTTTGCTTCTGACGGATTCCCATTAAATGCTAAATGATTAGCTAAATGTTTCGATAGTTGAAGAAAGCTATCCTTTAAGAGGGTTCTTTACAAGATTGCTGATAATTTTAAATGGAGAAGATCATAGAGAATGTCATACATATAGTCATTGAATGGGTTTTCTTGTATGTTCATAGAATCTATGAAGACAGGGCACATATTGAAGAAATAGAGCAGATGTTGACAGACTTTCCACGTATGTTACTCTCCATCTCAGCTCCTCTATAAATCAGGAAACTTGACTGTAAAAAACAAACAAACAAAAATACCTTTTGAGCCATCTTAAGTAAAGACAAGTTTTTCTGAAGATACTAATGAATCTTGGGTATCTTCTTACTGAAATTACAGCTGGATTGCTTAGCAAATGAAACATCAGACAGCTGTTCTCTATCTCTTACTCTGGAGCCATGTGGTCTTTTTCCCTTTCCGTTCTCTTTTTAGTCTCATCTCTGTATAGCACTTTGCTCTGCAGAAGTTTTACTTTCTACCTGGAAGAATGTGGTTTGCATGTAGCAGAGAAGGGAGATGTTGTTGCCTTCAAGGTGTTCTACCACCTCACTGTGTTTCCTAACTCCAAATCTCCATGTTGTTTGGTTAGATGCTGTGCATCGGCTCATTCAGATAATTTATCAATAATTTATCTATGACTCAATCATTTACAGCTAGAGAATTGGGTTCTTATACTACATAGGACTCCTTTATTCAAGCTCTGGGCAGAGTAGAAATGGATGTGAGTGGAAAAGAAATAATGGCTAACACTAATAAGCTCAATGTCCATGATCATTTTTCTTTGATCCTGCAGGCATCATTGATTATTTACCAGTTTGTAAATGACAATAATAACCAGTCATGTGAGATTGAAAATATTACTTTATTGGGAAAATAGTGTTTTTAAAGAGAAAGTTTGACAAAATACTAATTAAGAAAGAGATCACCAGTGAGAAAATTAAATACTTTGCTTTTCTGTATATCAGTGTAAACCTTGAGTATTGCAGAGAATTAACTTTGCAGGTGCAAAAAGAAAGTCACCGCAATGATTAATACATTGGAAATTTTCTTGGAACTCAAATATAATTTTTAGATTCTAGGAAAACATAATCCGTTCATATATTTAACATTTACTGAGAACTGATAATAACCTATTTGCTGTGTATATTGACTTATCTCTGCCCTGAAGGTGTTCAGTTTATTAATAGAAACATATATTATTAATAATAATATTATAAATAGTATACTAATAATATAGTTAGTCACTATAAAGTAATTTAATTTATGAGCATATCAATAACTCCACAGAAGTATATTTGAATTGACTTCCTAAGGCATAAAGAATCATGAAATAGAGAGGTGTTGGGTTTGGGGAGAGGACCAGCAAAGGCATTCTAGGCAAAAGCAACAACATGGATAAGGTTTAGTGACCTGAAGTTACTCTATGTACTAAGGACCTGGCAGTCAGTTTATTTACCTCTATGTTAGACTGAAAGTTAGGGAGTGGCAGAAGATAAGCTGGAAAATTAGGTTGGTGCCAGACTGCAAAATACTTGAAGGCTGGGTACCTGGGTGGCTCAGTCAGTTAAGTGTCTGCCTTCAGCTTAGGTCCTGATCCCAAGGTCTTAGGATCAATCAAGCTCCACATCTGGCTCTCTGCTCAGCCCAGCCTGGAGCCTGCTTCTCCCTCTCCCTCTGCCTGCTGCTCCCCCTGCTTGTGCTCTCTGTCAAATGAATAAATAAAATCTTTAAAAAAAATACTTGAAGGTCTTGCTGAAGAGGGTTAATTAACTCTTTTACTGTTGGTAGTGGGGTGCATTAGAGACTTTACAAATTTCAAGAAACAGTAAATAGATCGAAGATTTCAGAATAGGACTGTGTTAGTCATTTGCTCTCATTGTCATTTACTTCCTCATCTGGGCTCTTCTTGGCATAACAATGGGGGCTGCACACTTTTCCCAAACTCTCGTGCCTATTCACTTCTGGCTAGGTTCAGCCAACGCACTGCGGGGGGGTGGGGGGGGGTGGTTTGGGAATGGAAGGAAGTTTGAACAGTAGGTGTTTCTCGCCTATTTCTCCCTCGGACAGTGTCTCTGGCAGAAGCTGAATCTCTTCTACATCGTCAGCTCTCACCACACCACCTATGTTGCCATGACACCAGCAGCTGACAAGCACATCTGCTCTAGCCCCTCCATTCACTTTGAGTTCCTACTCCTGAGACTGGTACCCCTGCCTGCTCCCTATGTTTCTTCAGCTCTAAGAGTGGTGGTAGCCTCCAGGGGTTGTTAAAATGGACATTTCTTCATTCTCCCCTAATTGCCCTTTTCCTGTTACAAAATTCTGGAATTAATTTTCCATACTAAGTTTCCTCCACTGAATCACCTGGCATGAGTTTGTTTACCTGACTGTACCTTGATAAATAAAAAAAAATAATAAGATAGCTCTGAAAGGAAATAGGTTTAAAATCTTTGTCATCACTTTTTCTTTTTCTGCCATTCTCTCCATTAAGGCTTTTGAACAGCTTAACATATTTTAATATCAACTGGTACTACTTGGGAAATGTCAATATAAACAGCCAAAATAAGACTGTCTTATTTCCTTGTTTTCTTCTTTGTATGTCTTTTTCATATCAATCTGCTTTTTTTATAGAGATCTAAAAAGAGTTTGAGAAGTTGTTTATAATTTAAAACCTTAAAGTCATTAAAAATTTAATGGCTCAGTGGTTAAAACAGACAAGTTGCTTCAAGCTCACCTGGCTTTGTTTTCAAGACAAAAATATTTGTCCTAGTTGCAATGCAGGCATAGTATAAACACATCAGTAGTGACAACACATTTTGTGCTTATCTTTTTTGTCACCACTGTATTTATAAGGTGAATTTAGGAACTTTCCCACAGAGAAGGGAGGTGAGGTTGATAGACAACAGGGATAAAGTAATTTGTGCAAAGTTAGATAATATAATAGGTTTTAAAATAGAATTTGTACTAATAATTTTGTTTCTATTAACTTTTATCAAATTAAGGATAAGCTCATTCATAAACATTGAAAGTATATAAGAGCATTTATATTAATCCTTAGCTTTTAAAAAACATGTTTGACTTCTCTGAAATTTAGTATTTTTTTGCTTAAAATTACCTATAAGTTCTTTAGAAAATGATTTGGCTCCCCTCTCTGATAATAACACATCTTTCTTCATATTATGTAAATAAAGAAGTTTAAGTGTGAGATCAATATAGAGTTTGGATAGTTAGAGGAATAGATAGGTAAATTTATCTTCATTAAACTTTATGTATTTATTTAATGTGAAATATAATTTCTGAAGTATCACGGTAATTCCAGTGCACACAATAGAATATTATAAATTTTAATCAGATGTCCCTTAGATTTCTGAGTTTATCAGTTAAAGATCTCCTTTGAAAAAAATGCTTAAATATTCCAAACATTTGCAAACATTTCCTTGATGCATACCCACCAAAACTGAATGTGGTACTTGGTTGGAAAATTCTTTTTTTTTTTTTAATTTTTTTTTAGATTTTATTTATTTGAGAGAGAGATAGTGAGATAGAGAGCACAAGTGGGGAGGAGAGGGAGAAGCAGGCTCCCCACAGAGCAGGGAGCCCGGTGCGGGACTCGATCCCAGGACCCTGGGATCATGACCTGAGCCGAAGGCAGACGCTTAACCGACTGAGCCACCCAGGCGCCCGGTTGGAAAAATTCTTCAAGCATACAATTTCTCATTTGGACTCTGACATTTGTATAAGATGATGATAGGATTGACCAACCCTCAGACTATTTTCATTTTCAATAACAATAATGGAATAATGATGATATGTTTATGTATAATAATCATATTCCAAGTTTCATGGCTTAGCAAAATATATGAACAGAAAAAGAGGTACAGTTTTGATCATGGAACCTGATTGTAAAAGTTAGACAGATGTTCCGCCTTCAGGTTTAAGTAATCCTGGCAAATTGTACACCAGTAAAAAGATAAAAACTTAACTGACATATTATAAATCCCCAAAATATGCTCTATAAACATAAAAGCATCTTAAATTGCTACACACACACAAATACACATCTGTATCTGTATATATTCATTTTTGTGGGTATGTATTGTATGTATACTATTTACAGGCTGTTCAATTTTCCTTCCCGATCAGTTTACCCTCTTTATATTTTAAATTCAAAATATAGACAGGAAGTCCTTTTACCTTCCATACAGTAATAAAGATGTGGTGAACTTTTTATGCCATCAGTAGCAGTCATTCGTATTTAGAAAATTTTGTGGAACTAAGAAATATCAATACTCATTCAGTGATTAATATTTCAATATCAATAATATTAATAGGCTATTTCAATGATGAGATATTGCTACTTTGGAATCTCCTTTCCTCAACTGATTTAAAAATGACCGCTATAATTTTACTCACAAAATATTTCAAGCCAGTGGATATTTCTGTTTAAATGAAAGAATTTTCCTAATGTTCATTAGAGGAATCTGAGTAGACCCATACAAGTATGTACAAAACCCAGCAGCTATTTGTACACTGTATTGATGAGGCACCATAAATAATTATTCCCCAAAGTCAGCAGACCAGGGTTATTTTGTTCACTGGTACATACCGGCAATTAACAGTGCCTAATATAGCATAGTTGTTAAATCAAAATATTTTGAATTGATGTGTAACATACTTCCTCCAATTTCTGTCCCATAGCAGAATTTATGACTGACATGAGTCAACATAGGTGGAGTCAGGGAGTCATAACTCCACTCCATTTGGGCTGACTTGTAATGGGTCATCAGTGACTTTGTCTTGAATGATCAGGAGAGTCGACATATAGACATGACAAGTATTATTTACCCCAATTCACAGCTAAGGGAAAAAAAAATCCCTCAAAACGACTTCATGATTTATTTGAGGGTAAGTAAGCATTAAGGAAAGTTTTTTTTTTAATTATTATTATTCTTAGTCCAGTGTTCTTATATAGCAGAAAACCAATGTTCTCGAACCTTTTCAAATCAGAACATTAGAAAGCTTAGCCTCATATAGTCATAGTTTTCTTGAACTTGAGCTTGAAGCCTAAGATGGAAGTTTTTACCTCAGAAAAGTCGGT
This sequence comes from Neomonachus schauinslandi, assembly GCF_002201575.2. Classification (NCBI taxonomy): domain Eukaryota; kingdom Metazoa; phylum Chordata; class Mammalia; order Carnivora; family Phocidae; genus Neomonachus; species Neomonachus schauinslandi. Next base: position 23,058,253 of record NC_058403.1, on the reverse strand, counting down.
TTCCTCTATAAAAACAGGAACTTGTTTTATGGTGGTGTTTTATTTTCACAAACGTGTCTACTCTCCAGCACCGAATAGTCCATTCCCATTATTAGTAATTTTGTGTTTGTGAATTTGCCTATTTGCTAAAATGTATTTGTAATCCTAACCCAATACTTGGAGTGTTTTGTGGTCATTTGTGGACATGCCACATGCACAGAATAGTGAAAAATTTATGTGACCTAATATTCATGTTCCCAGCTGAGGTCAAACAAGGCCATTTTCTGCCTTCTTGCTTCAGCTTTCATATTGTAAACATGTCCCTTTTGCATTATAGTTAGTGTCACAATTCTGCATGTTTCTGTCTTTCGCTGTTTTTGTTGATTGTGATTCCAGCTGTTTAAGATGGTTCCTAAGTGTAGTGCTGAGGTACTGTGTAGTTTTCCTAAGTGCAATAAAGTATGATGTACCTACAGAGAAAATAAGTATGTTTAGGTAAGCTTCACTGAAGCATGAGTTAACATGTTGGCTGTGAGTTCAGTGTTAACGAATCAACAGTATGTATTAAATAAGGTATCTTTGAAGATAAACTCACGTAACACAAGGTTATGTATTGATGGATTGATAACATGTTTTGACGAGAGTCTTCCAAAAATCCAACCCTGTATTTCCCTTAAGAATAAGGATTTAGTATTCACTAATTCAGTGTTCTTGGAACATAACTACTGTAGATAACAAGAATCGACTGTATTTCATTTCTTCATCCTGGGACTCAAATAACTTTGAGCTCTTACCTCACCTGCATACACTCACATGAAAACATAAATATAGGGCATCTGGGTGGCTCAGATGGTTGGGTGTCTGCCTTCGGCTCAGGTCATGATCTCAGGGTCCTGGGATCGAGTCCTGCATCAGGTTCCCTGCTCAGTGCAGAGCCTGCTTCTCCCTCTCCCTCTGCCACTCCCTCTGCTTGTGCTCTTCTGTCTATCTCTCTGTCAAATAAATAAATAAAATCTTTAAAAAAAACATAAATATATACACATACACTTACTCTAGGAACACAAATTTATTCAACATTTTTACCATAGCTATAAGTAGATTAATAGCCACATCTGGGTTAGCATTATTCATTGCCTTTGTTAAGGTTGTCAAGCTATGTCATAGTTACACTACAGCATTTTATGGGCCACACCTTATCAATTTCAAATGATTAAAGTTAGGGAAAAGATGGACATTAAAGTTAGGGAAAGATGGAGAATAGTGAATTATTCCATTCTCCAGAGAGGACTATGGAGACTTCCAATAAACCAAGCTGTAAGAGATCTTAGAGCCAGTCAATTAAAACAAGAGGCAGAAAAGGAAAACTTCCAATCATGAAAGCAGTTGTATAGTCATCCAGTGATCAGGACTATGCTTTCTATCACTGTAGCTCACAAAGCAAAATAACCCCTCAAATTCAGATTCTATATTATTCAAAGGAATTAGTTTGTAGATTTACTTTATATTGTGTAATTAGACAACTACGTGATTTCATAGTCACACAACCATGGTCTTTAAACTGATAAAAACAAATTTAGTAACACAGATTTTTGATAGAAATTCCATTATTCATACGTATATAATTATTTTGATTTTGTATTTGGTATTAATTAACATATAGAATAGTGTCCTGCAAACATAGTCTTAGAAAGAGTTCTAATGCCACTGTAGATTCAATTCATGTGTACCCATTAACATTCTCAAATCCCATTTTCTGTTGCTAAGTACTACTTAGCATCCAACATTCAGTATCTTTGGATTTAAGCTCATAACGCTTTTTGAATCTCTCCTGAAACTCATTGTTTTGATATGTTGATGTCACCCCATTACCTAATTTATCAAAGTGACACTACATTTTAATAGAGTACCAAAGTATTAATGCCTTATTTCATGTAGAGATAAAAATCCTGATAACATTCTAGTTGGGAAAAAAAATACAACTTGAAGCTTCCTGTGTGAAGTTTCTGTGTCTGTCAAACTGTCATTTTCTAAGAGCACTTTGTAGTAAATACAATTCAATAAGGACAGGCAAAAACATCGTGCAAATCTATGAGACTTCATTATACTCAATTAAATAGAGCCAATGAAGGCATACAAATATTTGAAGAACCACTTACCCATTGATTTGCCTTTTGTTTGAGAGTTTTAAAATCATATACACTTTTGCTCACTTTTGAAATTTATTGTTTAATTTTTAATATGAGAAGATTACCTAATATGCCTAACTCTTACATCTGTACCAAAACACTTCAGAAGGGCATCAGTAGTTGATAAATATTTCCATTTACTAATAATAGAAGTTCTGTCTGAATAATAATTGAGGAAATGAAGTTGCAAATTCCACTGTGAATATGCTTTCCATAGAAATTACTGTCATGAATCCAGCAAGTGCTCTCTACCTGCACTATGAGCATCCTGAATATAGCCATCTTCATCTCCTACCTGGAAAATTGAAGCATATTCTTCTTCTCCAAAGTTCCACTGTTATTTATCATCAACCAGGTGACAGAGACAAGAATGACCCATAGAACAAAACAAAGTCACTAACATCCTTGTTTAACATTCTAATGGTTTCTCATTGTCTTTCGATGAAAATCCAAACTGCTTTACTGGAAGGTCCTGCTTGTTGTCTCTTGCTACAACTCAAACCTCAGTTTATAGCACCTCCTCATTCCATTTTTATCTCATTAGGATCTAGAAATACTGACCTTTCTGCTAATTGAACAGCCAAGCACACCCAAGCCCTAGGTGTTTGCTCACGCTCTTGTTCTTTGGCATGGTGTTCCCTCCACACTACGTGCTCACATATGAATCCCTGCAACCTCCTTTCTAAAGGCCACAACCGTGCCATCCTTAGTCACTCTCAGTTCACTACTCTTACTGATGCTTAGGTGTTTAAGAAATCAGGCATGTCCATTTATTTGCTTAATTATTTTTTTGCCTTTCTTCTTCTGTTAAAATGTAGGCTTTATGAAGTCAAGAGTCCTTCATTTTTTCAATATTTCAAGAAGACCACTTAGAAGAAATGCACATTTTCGAATGAATGCACGTACTCACTTTATTAGGGAAGACAAAACTAGCTGCTCTAAAAACACAAACCCTCAAATCTGAATGGCTTAAAAGTTTATTCTTTCTGTGACTGGCTTATTCTACTTAGCATAATGTCCTCAAGGTTCTTTCAAGTTGTTGCATGTGGCAGGGTTTTCTTCTTTTTTTAGGCTGAATAATATTCCATTGTATTGATGTAGCACATGTTCTTTATTCATACTGCATTGTGCATTAAAGAATTATTAAGAGGGTAGATATGTTATGTATTTTTACCACTATTATAAAAAAAAGGTTTCTCAGTTATCTAATCATCCAGTGCTTGCAGAGATAAGTGGATTTCTTTCCACCTTCTATTTCTTCTATTGATAATACCCGCTGACCTTTCATCTTATAACTGAGCCAGTGATTGACTATCCTGCCCAATGGAAGCAAGAATTCCAGTAGACAACATATTTTTTCTAGCATAGCCTCTCACATCTTACTTAGCTTTTTCATTTAACTTAGACATAATGAGGATTTTATTTTTAAAGCAATGACATTTAAAAATTTGTCTAGCAAAATACTTCAGCTTTTGCCTCAGACCCTGCTGCAATAACACAATCAGATTTAATGTTTATTTGATCTCACAGAGATTAAAGGATATTTAATTCACTGTAATGAGTTGCCATGTGTTCTGTCTCTTCTTCAGTGCTTTCATCCAACAAATGAAACAACATTGTAGAGATTCAGTATGCTCCAAAACTAACATAGGTCAATAATCAGAGGAAAATAAAGAAATACAATTTCATAAAACATAAAGACAAATATGTTTCTGGTTTTTCAGTTTCTGCTTTACATAGGGCCTTCATAATTTCAGTATATATGTGTGAAATACAGGTATAAGGCCAAGGATCGTTCTAATGGCTGAAAGAGTATATAGAAAATAGTAGGTGCTTGGTACTTCTGAGGTCCTATGCAAATAGCATGAGGTACTCTTGAATAGTCACTCCTAACTTTATATTAGACAAGGTATGTAAAACAGGCAATAGCAATTCTCACTGAGAATTGATCCACATCCAGAGTAAAAACAGAAATTAAAAGAAAATTAATTGTAAAGGAAGAGGGTATCCCTCTCCTCTACATTCCTACTGTGAAAGCAGATATATCAGATATTTTAAGCATGCAAGTAACTTCATTTATTGTTTCTGTGCTAACTGAACTTGTAATTTTAGTTCTGTTTTCCTTACATCTCAATATAAGTAAAACAGTCATTGACTGGTGGCTAATAATCTCCAGCTCTTATAGCTGTTGAAGTTCTTATTATAAAAATATATATTTCTGATTTATTAAATATACATTGTTGTTTTAGGATTATTTTGTTTCATTTATTTTTTTGCTGTGTGTGTGTGTGTGTGTGTGTTCATGCACGCACCCCAGAGATGCTCATCTCAGGAGTAATGAAAAGATTGAGTTTCTGAATCTACAAAAGAGAAGGTTAGGCCCTATTGATTTTCCCTTCTCTTTTTTTCTTTTATCAGCCAGCACCTCTCTTCTTCAGGAAACACAAGACCTTGCTTTTGGAATCTCTAAAACTTTAGATTAAGGAAATGATAGCACTCTTGTTTTTACAGGAAGGGGTAAGGAATATGGTTTCATACCAGGATTTTAAGAAAGGTCTGATCACATGGCTTCTTTTATATGATGGAGAAGGCAAGATGATCTGCTAAGAGAGGGTATGAATTTCAAAATTTATGGAGAATGGAATCATTTTGAATAATTTCTATGAAGAATGTGAAGAATAATTGCCAGGAAGTAGAGCAAAACAAGGAAAAACTAGAGAGAATTTGGCAGCATATTTTAGGAACTACTGAATTTGGTAACCGAGGGAGTACATTGGCTCATTCATTCTTTATTTGTCCAATTCTTTTTTTCTGTAATACACGATTCTCTTGAGAAAAGTCCAGAGATGGCTGATGGTTAGATACAGTTAGAGTGAGGTTGTTTTACAGAAAAGCAATCTAATAGCATTGAAGTATGGAGTTGAAAATACCAGAACAATAGCAGAAGAGAAATGAAAGAGTGTAAGGTATATAATACTTTCATCTTTTTATTATCATTTGTAATACATTTTAAGTTACCTAAATAATAAAGACTTAATCTATAGAAACTCTTTGATCCAATACTTTTATGTTTAGAATTTATACTGTAGAAATTCTTACATAAATATACACACATATAACTACTACAGAGATGTATATAAAAGTGTTTTTGTAATAATAAAGTGCCAAAAATAATTAAATATATATTATATAGAATATTATGTAACCCCATTAATATGAATCTCCCAAGTTATAGAAAATTGTTTTATTATCCCACTTTAGAAAACATAATATTTTTATGATATGCCTAGCAAACTAATAAGAAAGACACAACCATTTGTTTTGTTTTGTTTTTATTATGTTCAGTTAGCCACTGTATAGTACATCATTAGTTTTTGATGTAGTGTTCAGTGATTCATTAGTCACATATAACACCCAGTGCTCATCATAACACGTGCTCTCCTTAATATTCACCACCCTGATACCCCATCCCCCAACCCCACTCCCCTCTGAAACCCTCAGTTTGTTTCCCGGGGTCCATAGTCTTTCATGGTTTGTTCCCCTCTCTGATTTCTCCCTCTTCAGATTTCCCCCCTTTCCCTATGATCCTCTGTGCTATTCCTTATATTCCACATATGAGTGAAACCATATGATAATTGTCTTTCTCTGCTTGACTTATTTCACTTAGCATAATCTCCTCCAGTCCCATCCATGTTGATGTAAAAGTTGGGTATTCATCCTTTCTGATGGCTGAGTAATATTCCATTGTATATATGGACCATATCTTCTTTATCTATTCATCTATTGAAGGGTATCTTGGCTCCTTCCACAGTTTGGCTATTGTGGACATTGCTGCTATGAATATTGGGGTGCATGTGCCTCTTCTTTTCACTACATCTTTATCTTTGGGGTAAATACCTAGTAGTGCAATTGCTGGGTTGTAGGGTAGCTCTATTTTTAACATCTTGAGGAACCTCCATACTGTTTTGCAGTGTGGCCGTACCAGCTTGCATTCCTACCAACAGTGTGAAAGGGTTCTGCTTTCTCCACATCTTCGCCAACATTTATTGTTTCCTGTTTTGTTAATTTTTGCCATTCTCACTGGTGTAAGGTGGTATCTCATTGTGGTTTTGATTTGTATTTCCCTGATGGCTAGTGATGTTGAGCATTTTTTCATGTGTCTATTAGCCATTTGTATGTCTTCTTTAGAGAACTGTCTGTTCAGATACAGCCATTTGTTAATAACAATTTTCTCAGGGTGAATTATGGGGAATTTCCAGTTTTTATTTTACATATTTTTTATTGTTTAAATTTGTTTATTAGAACACATGAATTATTTTAATAAAGAGCAACAAGGAATTTAAAGGAATTTGGGACATTGCATAAGTTAGTCTAATTAATCAACTGGGCATGTGTAGATAGATGCGTCTAAATTGATGGTGGCCAGAGGGAAAGTCCTATTTTTCTCATGTCCATTATAATTTTTGACTTTTTCACAGAGAATTACACATTACTCTATGCTTTGTACAATATGGAGCTAGATATTCCAACAATAACTGGTACCTGAGACTCACACTCATGCTTAAAGAGTAGAGTATGAAATAGTAAGATGTTCAGCCCATCAGAAACACTTTAACCTGGATCATGACTCGCTGGTTCAAGCAGATCTCTCTCTCTCTCTTTTTTATTTTTTTATTTAAGATTTTATTTATTTTATTTGACAGAGAGACAGATAGCAGATAGCGAGAGCAGGAACACAAGCAGTGGGGAGTGAATGAGAGAGAGAAGCAGGCTTCCCGCTGAGCAGGGAGCCCCATGCGGGGCTAGATCCCAGGACCCTGGGATCATGACCTGAGCCGAAGGCAGACACTTAACGACTGAGCCACCCAGGCGCCCCTCTCTCTCTTTTTTAAAGCTATATTTATTATTTTGAAAGAAAGGGGGGGAGGGGCCAAGGGAGAGGAAGAGAGAACCTCAAGCAGACTCCTTGCTGAGTGCAGAGCCTGAGGCGGGCCTCAATCCCACGACTCAACACAAGAGCTGAAACCAAGAGTCTAACGCTTAACCAACTCTGCCACCGAGGGTCCCTGAGAAGATATCTATTTTTAACGATTGAACATGGAACACTGGAGAGTTAGTAGAGAATAGAGTGGTCGAAATTGGGGAGGCATAGAAAACTGAATAAGGAGAAGCCAAGAAGGGTAATTAGTCATGAGGAAAAAGATCATGAAGTAGAGAGAACAGTTACAGTAGAGAGAACATTGCAGTAAAGTAGTAAGGAAGAATAAAGAACAGGACAGAAAGAGAGGCACTGTGGCCACAGATACGACTACTGGAATACTTGTTTAGAACGATTGTTGCTGCCTAGGGCTAGGGGTGATTATTCTATTGCAGTTTTCTGTGAGCTCTAGTTTTGCAGCAACTGATCTTATTCCTTCCTTCTTACTTCATTATATACACACACAATGTATCTCCATTAATAAAGTAACTGAGTGGGTCCTTTCCCACAGAAGTTTTAAATAATTGTAAATTGTAATATGCCTGACATAGTTGCAAATCTGACTGCTTAACAGATTGACCCTTTTTAAAACTAGTCTCTTTCGCTTCCCTTCTAATTTTCCCATTTCATTCTTCTCTTCTTATTATTAGCTTCATAGTTCTTTAACTTTGTCATGTATTTTGAGTATCATTTTCTCAGACTTTCAGTCTTCAGTGACATCCTTCCCTAATTTACTGTCTCATCAGACAGACTTGGCACACACTTTAATGAAAATTTTCTAAAGCAAATGTAGTTTTTATACATCATACTTAGTTTCATTGAGACCACATCTAGAGTTTGGTGTTTCTTCTTTAAGAATATTTAGCTATTTCTGATAAACACATTTAATCATTAAAATGTTATGCTGCGTGTCATTTCCATAAGCTTTGCCAACACAGTTCAAATTCACATACTGATTGCGTTGGTGCACAAACAAGAAGTAGAGGAAATAGATACTTAAGTTTGAGTGCTATAAATTAAGAAAAGTTTTTTTTTTTTTTTATGATGGCATGGTATACAATTTTCTTGGACTCCTAATCATATAAATAACCTCCCCAATTATATGTAATGCCTGCAACCTGTTTCATATAAAGGATTGAACACCAGATAATGACTATATTTCATTGTTAGGAATGTAGTAGGCATTTACTAAAAGTTTTCTATATAAGAAAAAGGAAATGATTCTCAAATGTTCACTAAGACTTATAGATAATGTATTAAATAGATTTAAGTCTCTCACTTCACAACCTGTGAAACTTAAGTTCTGAAAATGTACAATTTAAAATCATGGCTGCCTTTATAATACATTTTAAAAATTTTAATTCCAGTATAGTTAGAAATTGTAGTACCTTTAACCCTCACATAGGTAATCCACCTCAATGATACACTGGCTCTAGATTTCACAGTAAGATTTCTTACTATTAGTCAATATCAGGCTATTAGTCTTGATGTGAAATGGATTTTACTTTTTAATTCTCTTGTAGTAAATTTGTGCAAATAAGACTTGCAGTAATGACAGTCATACTCGTAATCTTCTCATGGTGTTGCTCTATCCCACAGTGCAATTGCAGAGAGACTATAATCAGGGGATGCGTTTAATGATCTTATCTATGCCAGGGAGCAAGCCTTGGGCTTTTCAAAAGGGCATGAGTAGCAAACATAGCCATCATAAACACATGTAGTCACTGGAGTTGTCCTGAGGGCCAGAATCATTGCCATCATTAGTAACACTTTAATTTGTTCAGTGACGAGAAATCAATCTGTAAAAGGAGGATATCTATTGCTGTTTTCCAAAAGGCTGCTAGTGATAAGTGTAAGGACATTGTAAGCTTGACATTGTAAAGATTTGTTTACATAGTTCCACAAAACAATTAAGATAGAAGAATTGGTCAGATATGGAATTGGTGATTTTCATGTCTCCCCATAAAAAGTGGTTAGAAACAATAAAACTATTTTTTTCTTACTTCGCACTCTCCAAAAACTAGTGGAAAATTTTGTGAGAAGGGAAAATTTGTCCATTTCATTCTTAAAAAAAATTCACTGCTAACCTCAATAATAGTGTTTGAATATCAAAAGAAAAGCATTACTTAAAATTTAGTGAAATAAGGGCAAGTAGTACATATTATTCCTTAGCTCATTTTAAACAACTCTACATGAAATTGATTCGTTTAGTAATGTAGAAAAAGTAGTATCTAAATTTTTAAACTTTGTAATTTATATATCCTTTGTGACATATTTTTGAATGGTTCTCTTATCAGCATGTTTCATTGATAATGAAAATTATATATGGATGTCCTTAAATTCAGTAAGCAGATTTTCTAACAAGTCAGAAAATTGCATTTTAATTTGCAGTTTCTTCTTGATCTACTACTAATGAAAGTTTCACTGAATTATCTGCTTAAAGGTCAAAATGCTAATTAGAAATTTCTCATCAGTGATAATTCAGGTATATGGAAAAATGATGGCATTAGCTTTTTATCTTCTTAAGGTAATTTACTTTGTACTCCATTGTCTTATCAGAGTTCTGATAGCAAAGAAGATAGTTTATAATATTTACTGCTTCCCATTTCAATGCAATACATACATTCTTGTTTAAAGGAACACATTATATGGATCTCATCACAATTTTCTCCTTTCCAAATGTGACTCTGTAATATACACTTTAGTAAGCTAAATTTTACAGACCACATTTTAAACCACAAGTAGAATAATACACTTTACACCTAAATTTTGTTTTTACATCTACAAAAATCAATGTTTTTAGAACATGTATTACATTTAAAAATTCTTGATCTTACAGTTCAAAGTTTATAGATCCAGGGAGAAATAATCATTTCATCTTATCTACTTATTATATGTACTATATGATTTCAGAATTCATAGCATATCACATTTTATTTGTGAGAAAGCTCATAGAATATGAAAATCTATTAATGAAAGCCAACATCCCTCTGTATGTACAAACATAGCTGTGTCCTGCAAAATGAAAATACATATTAAAGGATATTGGTCATCTGATTTAAATCACAAACATGTAAATATATTTACCAGTATTAGAGACTCTGTGTGTGTGTTTGTGTGTTTGTGTGTGTGTGTAATCAAATTTATGTTGTCTTTAAATGTCACTTGAAAACACATACACAATGTTATGACCATGGAGTAAAGTGATGGTATATCCCAAAGGAACAATTTAAGAGAGTTTAATAGGAGTCAGTTTCAAAGGTTTTGGCAGACGTAAGAGGAATCAGTGAAGGATAGTGGATATTGTTGCCAGTGGTAAGCCTGAAGGAGAAAAGTCCAGAAAGAGTTGTAATTGTGGAAGAAGGCTGCTCAATAGGAGCTGTGCCTTTGGTAATGAAACTCACCTTCCCTCACTTTCTGCCTTCTGATCTCTTATGGGTGTCCTCTTTGGCACAAGCCAATGAGAAGCAGAGGATAAGGAAGCCCTTGATACAGTCTATAGAGGTTGGTGTCCTGGATTACCAAGCCAGGTAGGGAAGGGAAAACAGGGAATTAAAAGAGGAAATGGAAAACACCTAGCTTGTATTTTCAGCATATAGTATGTTCACGAAGTAGAAGACTCAACAAGAAGACTCAATCAAGAGGTCCATTTTCCTCAACCCATCTAAAGAGCAAACACAAACCAATCAAAATCTGTGGCAAAAATGTTTGTAGACAAACTACTGAATCTGAATTCTAAGACTGATAAGGAAAGGCAAACTGGAATAGCCTAAAGAGCTCTGAAAAAAGAAAGCTGAAGCATCCACACTATCTAATTTCAGGACTTACTATAAAGGCACATACATCAAGGTGGTATTAGTAAAATAATGATGGAACAGAATAGAGAACATAGAGATAGACCCATGTATGTAACTCCATCTTGGTAAGAAGCTGCAAGTCCTTTAGTTATTAAAAAATTAATGTTCAGGGGCCCCTGACTGGCTCAGTCAGAAGAATGAGTAGCTCTTGATCTCAGGGTCATGAGTTAAAGCCCCACATTGGGTGTAGAGATTACTTAAATACATATACTTAAAAAAAATTAATGTGCAATTATACACATTGATCAAAATGAGACAAAGATTTTATAAGTTCTTATCTTTATTAAATCTTAAAAGAAAATATTTTACTGAAAATATAGCTTTTAATGGAATGAGAGGAGTTTTGGTTTTTCCAATCAGTATACAATTCATGAACACAAGTTATTGATTATTAGAATGAGATATGATTCCAGTATTAATTTTACCCCTGTTCCTTTGTTTCTTAAAAAATATAAACACTAAAAAGTTTTATCTCCATAAATAAGTAGAAGGAATAGAACAAGCTTTTTTATAGCAATATAATTCATTTCCTCAAAGTTTTGCTATTGCATTCAGAGCTTACTTTGATTTATCATAAAAAGTGTTTAGTTATTCATAAGTGGATAACTAGATTAAGTTCTCCTTCAATTTTTTTTAAATAACAATCTGAGAATAACCTAAATTGAAAAGTGCTTTGTTGCTTGGCATTTGATTCATTCAATTCTTCCTTGTAAATTCATTATTGACAGGAATTATCACATTGTGCAGGATTGTGTGCTATAGGACATAACAACAAAATATAATCTGAGTAAAATATGACATTCTTTTGAAAATCAGGAGAAAAGTCCCTTCATGAAGGACATGTGAGAAAGGGAATGCCACTGGGCCAAAGATCTTTGCTGATGCAGATCAACTTTCAGAAATGGGACACTTGGACCATAAAGATATAGTCTTTTATATGCTTTGAACTTTATATACTCCTAAGGTTATAGATGCCCCAGTTTAAAGACCATCATTCTACGTAAGGTAGAAAGGGAAATGCTCTATTCACTCAGTGTGTAGCCCTTTGATTTCCCCTGATTACAAAGTATCTTATGAGAATTTATTCACTGGTCATACATCAGCTGAGGGTCCTGGATTTCTTTAGTGTTTTAGGATACTCAAATTTGTAATTAAAAGCAAATTATGAAATCAAAGTAATTGTGAAACTATACCTTGAACTACATGTTATAATTAATTCAGAAAAGAAAAAAATCTACTTCAGTTTGGCAAGAACCAATGAATGTTGAATGCAATATTTTTTATATTATAATTTTAATTTGAGAATATTGACGAATAAAGACCATGAAAAAGTTACACTTTTCTCTTTTCTTTCTTACTCAACTCTTTTTACCAAAGAGGAAGAACCAATATGTGTGAATGAGTGTTTCTGTGTAGATATACACACATATGTACACATATATTTGTATACTTTTGGCCACACAGAAGTGCACATACACACACACACACAAACTCAAGTTAAATTAGGCCTAAGGCAGCTTTTTATTTTTTTTAGATTTATTTATTTGAGAAAGAGAGAGAGAAAGAGAGAGCATATGAGTAGGGGAGGCACAGAGTGAGAGAATCTTCAAGCAGATACCCCAGTGAGCTCACAGCCTGATGCAGGGCTTAATCTCACAACCTGTGAGATCATGACCTAAGCCGAAACCAAGAGTCAGATGCTCCACTGAATGAGCTCCCCAGATGCTCCAGGCCAAGGCAGCTTTAATGTAGTAAAGAATGTGGAAGAAAAATCAAAAAGAACATAGAGGTTGAGGAGATAGTTCTGCCAGAGAGACTCACACTATCTTCCCTCCTTTCTTTTTCTTCATTTACTGCTGTATATGGGAAGATCATAGAAATAAAAGTGTCAATTTTTTTGCTTACAGTTTTGGTTGCTATTCTTGTCATTTTATGGCCTTCCCCCCCTCTTTATTTAAGATTTGTTAATCTGTAATTGTCAGCCTAGAGTGCATCCTACTTTTTGACTGTATCTTAGTTCCTTCCCTCTTTCTCTCTACACAGAGGTGAGAGAGTTCTAGTGCTAGGGGCCACATCACTAAAGGCCAGGTGTCAACTCTGAGCAGCAAAATACCCAGAACCTAGGAAATGAGTACAGAGAGTTGGTAAAAGAGATCTGAAGGGATTTGGGTGGGTGACAGCAATATCTGCTGCAGGGCCTGATGTGACTGACTTATTCCTTAAACTCACCAAATGGTCCCACTTTGTATATAAAGGGGGGGAAACTTGTTGAAATGGTTGCAAATGAAATATTCTAGCTAAGCAAATGTTCTGGTTAGTTACTGAATTGCTGAGGACTTAAAAAGTACAAATAAACCGATACCATATGATATCCGAAAGTGCCACAGAGTTATTATGTTTACAACTATTATAGTATTGTTGCTGAAAGGAAAAAGTGCAAGTGAGTAGTTTCCTCATATTTAGAATTGTGGAAAATCAGGTGAACTTTAAATATATCAGCATCTTTTTTTTTTTTTAAAGACTCACTTTACTAGTACATATGATAATATAATATTCAAAAAATCATTCTTGGGGCGCCTGGGTGGCTCAGTTGATTAAGTGTCCGATTCTTGATTTCTGCTCAGGTCACCATCTCAGGGTTGTGGGATCAAGCCTGGGTCAGGCCCTGCCCTCAGCAGGGAATCTGCTTGAGATTCCCTTTCCCTCTGCCCTTCCTCACCCTGCTCTCTCTCTTTCTATCTCAAAATAAATAAATCTTTTAAAGAAATCTTTCTTGACATAGTGTGGTTTTCCACATTAAAAAGTATAATGTAATACCCGAATTTAAAACATCAGGATGACAGTGAACTCAAGAAAAAAAAAAAATCTTAAGAAAGATCACATCTGGCAATAATAGTGGTTAAAGTGTAGGCAGTAAAGCTAAATCTTAGGGTTTTAAACCCTGCACTGCCACTTGTTAGTTGTGCAACCCTAGACTAGTGGATTAACCTTTATATGTTTCAGTACTGTCGTCTTTAATATTAAAATAACCTACACTTCTGAAACATAAGTTGTGAATCTGAAATAACTTAAACAATGTAGTGATCAGAACAGTGCCTGCCATGTAGTAATTTTTAGTTTATTATTATTAATGAAAGTTGCTAGGCAACAAACTAAAATTCAAAAGTATTTTTTCTTATAGCAGGAGTCAGCAAACATTTTCCATAAAAGACCAAAGGGCAAGCAAATGTTGGCTTTGTCACAACTATTAAGCTTTGACCTTGTAGCCCCACCCCCAGAACAGCGCAGGTAATATGCAAATAAATGGGTGTGGCTGTGTTTCAATAAAATGTCAAATACAAAAACTGGCTGCAAGTCACATTTGGCCCATGAGCTGTAGTTTGTTGGACTCAATCATAAAATAACAAATTGAAATGCCTTTTTCTACCAGAAACAAAATGTGATTCTGTCTCTTTTTTAAAATATAATAAATATTTTATGAATATGCCAAAAACAATCTACTTGATGAACGTCAATTCTATAAATTACTAATCACAGTCAAGGTAGATCAATTTGAAATTTGACTTAGGGGGAAAAATGAATTACAAATCTCAAAGAGAACATACTGACCCTAGTTCAGGGACAGAAAAGATATGAACTACCAGGAACACCAAATACTGGATATTTTTATTAATCTGGCACATAGCCCATGGGCAATATGCCAAAAGCAGCCAACAATAATATAATCTTTTCCCAATTACAATATTGATTGACCTTACACTACTTGGCTTAATTGAAAGTTCAATACAGTGAGGAATATTACTTTCTTGGATGTTGTTATTGCAATGGATAAATGATCTAATCTCAAAAATTTCTAAAATAGCAGAGAAAGAAATTCCAAGAACCTAAAGATGTTAGAAAGAAGGAACTAAGAAAATTAGAACTACATTGGACTTTGTGTATAATAACTTGCTAAATAATGTATCATGTGAAAAAAACAAAGAGGCTTAAAGACATTTTTCTATAATTACTTAAAATCCATCTAGTAAAAACATATACTGTCAACCCAAATAAGGGGATAAACTGAGGCAAGGTCACATGACCATTCAGAAATAGCAGAGGAATTGCAATTTGGGTAATGAATGTGGTAGCAGACTATAGGCACATGGGTTGAGAGTTTAGGGCAGGCTGTGTTTATGGGCAGGGAGTGTAAAGAGGAGGACATGCAGCTAAAGTCCAAACACTGTTTATTGGCTTGCGGATGAGGAGAGATTCTTGGCGGATGTTCACTGGTCAGGAGAGAAGTCTTGGTCTTCTGTAAATCAGGCATTTGATGGAAATCATTCTCTCAGTTCTTAAGTTTTGGATGTGTTCCTGAAGTCCCATGCCTCCATTTCATATCCCATGGTTTCATTTTATTTTTTTTATTTTTTATTTTTTTAAAGTTTTTATTTATTTATTTGAGAGAGAATGAGAGAGAGAGAGAATGAGAGGGGAGAGGGTCAGAGGGAGAAGCAGACTCTCCTACATCAAGGACTCGATCCCGGGACTCCAGGATCATGACCTGAGCTGAGCCACCCAGGGGTCCCTATGGTTCCATTTTAGATTGAAATCCTTTCACATAACTACTTTTTTTTTTTTTAAGATTTTATTTATTTATTTGACAGAGAGAGAGTTAGCGAGAGCAGGAACACAAGCAGGGGGAGTGGGAGAGGGAGAAGCAGGCTTCCCGCCGAGCAGGGAGCCCGATGTGGGGCTCGATCCCAGGACCTGGGATCATGACCTGAGTCAAAGACAGACGCTTAACGGCTGAGCCACGCAGGTGCCCCTCACATAACTACTTCTGTAATGGTTTATTTTTTGTGCCACTCTCTATTAAACAGACACAAATGCATACTCACACACACATATATGCACTTAACAGAGGACCACAACGATTCAAAACTGCACAACTGAATTTCAAATATAGTCGGTCTACATTCTATATCACATTATAGTAAATTCCTAAATAAAGTTGGCTCTGAAAACAATGTCATTCTCTACTTACCATGGAATTACCTTATCCAAAGTGGCATATCAAAATGCCTTCCTAAATAATATTTTTATCTTTCATTTTTTATTTTCTGAATATATTTATCTTATCAAATAAGTTTATAAAGAGTATGGTACTTGTACTTATATTGTAGCAAATTCGTGGTCTGTCTCTCTAGGAATTTTTAAAAATTCAGTTTTTAAAGATATAGTCTTCATTAACTTTATGATTCTAAACACTGGTAGTTCAGAAAAAGGAGAAAATGATTAGAAGAGATTTGGTCAAAGATGAGTCTTGGGAGATTTATTCTCTAACACACAAAACTGCAAAACAGTTTTTGTAACTGTGTGTTAACTCAGGAATGATTCCTTATTCCTTTCAGATTTGCGCTATGCCACATTTCTATGTTTCTGCTGTGATGGCTTTTGATCCGGTTCTTCTGCTCTGTTGGGTTTAAAGGGATCAATCTGTGTAACTTCAGGCCTGAGCATGGTGCCTGGCCTACAGTAAGCACTCAGTACATTTTTGCTGAATAAATGAATGCATGTCAGTGTCAGTATGACCTGTTTTTTGCTCTTGTAGGAAAATTCACAACTAGTTCTGTTCAATTTCACCTTGACTGGTCATGGAGCAACTTTTTACTATCCATCAAGCCCCATCACTGTCTCCTGTGTTCAGCATGAGATCTAAGCTAAACAGTGTTCAGAACTTGGACAGACAGAGGTACAGAGTAGAATGGATGTCAAAATCCCATACTCCAGGACAGCCTGGTGCTGAGCACCATACACAGCCTGCCCAGATTTAAAGAAAATAATTTCCCATAAACAAACCCCTCATAAGCTCTTCTCCTGACCTCTCCACTGTTTCCTCTGAAGATTCAACTGGTCTTTGGGGGCTGATAATTTGCTTTATTAGCAGGCATTTGAATCTTTCATCTTGTCAGTTTGGGTGCTAATTCTTCATTACATGTCTAGTATAATTATCCATCAAAACAATTTTTTCCCAATGAAACAATCTTTTCCCATATATTTATCTTTTTTTGGTGATCTTTTTAATTGTAAATTTAATTTCTTTAATGGTTATAAGGTATTCAGATTATCTGTTTTATCATGGTTGAGTTCTGATAGTGCATGGCCTTGGAGAAACTGGTCTGTTTCTGCTAGGTTGTTAAATTTATGAGCATAAAGTTGTTTGTAGTGTCATCTTATTATTCTTTTAAAGACTACAGCATCTCTAGTGAGATCTTGTTTCATTCCTGATATTGATGATTTGTGTCTTCTGTCTTTTTTATTTTTGTGAATCTTGCTAGTGGGTTATCGGTTTCATTTATTTTTCAAAAAAAAAAACCCAGTTTTTTTGTTTTATTGATTTTTTTTTCTCTTGACCTTCATGGTGTTTTGAGCCACTTCGTTAGTTTTCGACAGTGACTAAGTCACATAAAGTCCTGTCTGTAGACCATTATCATTTCCATTGATATCAGTTACGTACAAATTATAGATATGTAAATTGCTTAAGAAAATGAAAAGCAGAAACACTGTTGGTTGTTTCAAAATCTTTCAGAAATTTTTCTGCAGTTCCCTTCAGAAGCTCTATCTTCTGCTTGTTCTTCCTTCCTCTTTTTTGCTCAGTACTCATGATGGAGAGTTACTCTCCTGGTTTGCCCCATGTTGGCCATAACCAGATGCAGTATAGCTTCGGTATTGCCATTCCTGGAAGTGGGGACCTATACTGCTTGTAGAGTGGTCAGAGTTCAGTGGTCATGATAAAGATGCAGAGGGAAGACATACAATGGCTCATGACTGTAATGCTTTCCCAGCATCAAGAGCAGAAAAAGACTTAGCCTAACTAGTCAGGCCATCTTCAAATTTTTGCTGAAGAAAAGGACCAACCACAATCTTACCCAATCTTATTCTGAAGGGTAAAATCATGTAAGAGCTTTCTTTGTTAGAATATTAGAATTAAGGGGCACCTGGGTGGCTCAGCTGGTTAAGCGTCTGCCTTCGGCTCAGGTCATGATCTCAGGGTCTTGGGATCGAGCCTTGCATCGGGCTCCTTGCTCAGCAGGGAGCCTGCTTCTCCCTCTCCCCCTGCCCCCGTTCGTGCTCTCTCTCTCTCACTCTCTCGCTTTCTCAAATAAAGAAATAAATAAAATCTTTTAATAAAAGAATATTAGAATTCAAGTAGAATCTGAAATATCACTTGAACACACATGCCACCTGTTCCAACTTCTGCTTAATTGTAGAGAAGCAGGTGTATGTGTTAGAATTGGGACAAGAGGGAACCCTACCTAAGTCAAACTGCTATCTTCGCATGTGCTTGCCAAGCACTAGTGATTGCTACAGAAGTGATGCGGGGTCTAATGGGCTTTGTGCTCCCCATAAATCTTATTTTCAAATAAGATCTTATTGTGGATGCTAGTATAATTTTCAAAAAGGCAAATCTAGTTGGTAAATTAGGCAGCAAGACAATCTTAAAAAAGATTCTTAGATACAATTTTATTATTTTTACTTTTTTAAAAAGATTTATTCATTTATTTTACAGAGAAAGAGAGGGAGAGTGTGCTGGGGGGTGGTGTGGTAGGGGCAGAGGCAAAGGGAGAGGGAAACCCAAGCACAGTCTGACCAGGGGCTCAATTCAAGACCCTGAGATTATGACCTGAGCTGAAACCAAGGGTCTGATTCTTAAATGACTGCGCCACCCAGGCACCCCTTAGGTACGATTTTAGAATGCACCTTCCATAAATGGTGTAGAATTTAACTGGTTCTTGAGTCATGCATGAGGTTTATAATATGATAGTTAGAATAATTTGCAAGACATAGACTGTTTTCTCTGACTTCTGTTAAAATCTAATAGGTAAAGCAAGACTATTTTCATAACAAGTGGGAAAAGCAAACATGCTTCATTGACATTTCATTAATATAATGATTGTCCTTACTCTTTCATTACTTTTCAGTCCAAAGTATAATAAATAGCAAACACTGTCCATGTGTATAATGATAGTTGTGTCATCAAGCGTGCATAAACAATATTTTTTTTCTTTTATTTCACCTAACTTAAAAAAGCATATTATTTATGTTTTAAGCATACAGCTCACAATACTTAAGATTATATAGTCTTGGAGGGTACAGGATTCTCACATGATTTTTTTTTTAAATTTTGTATTTATTTGATAGAGAAACACGAGAGAGGGAACACTAGCAGGGGGGAGTGGGAGAGGGAGAAGCAGGCTTCCCACTGAGCAGGGAGCCCGATGTGGGGCTCGATCCCAGGACCCTGGGATCATGACCTGAGCCAAAGGCAGAGGCTTAGTGACTGAGCCACCCAGGTGCCCCTCACATGATTTTTAGAGAAATGAAACACAACCCCATTTAAGGGAAAAAGAAAAAATACCCCAACATTCTGAGGCATGTATTTGAAAAACAATACCCTCAGCCCTTATTTAATACTACCATTTGGAGTTGGGCATTTGACAAATGCATCCATCTGTCCACTGTATCATTGATTTTGGAGGTGATTTCTGACTCTGTGAGGGGTCTTCTCTTGAGTTTGACAGCTGTTGATGAAAATATGAAATTAGAGAAGAATAACCTGAGCTGGGACAGATGATCAACGTTATTTGAGGCACTGAAAATAAGTGCCCTAGTCTTGTTCTCAGATTGATGAATTACTTATCGAAATGCACTGGGGAAACAAGACTATCACAAGTGATTGAGGAGAAAGCATAAAGGATACAAGGGCAATAAATAAATAGTTTAACTTGAACAGTATACTCCCCAAATGTCCACTAATACTTACAAGAGATGGAGAAGAAGGAAAATGTTAAAACGTTAAAACAGGCACGCATCCACACACACCTACAACAATGCAGTATGAGGTAGGCGGTAAGGGAAAAGAGAATTGTTAAAATATTTGGTGAAATTGTAAGTTAGGTAATAAGCCAAGTGACATGAAAATTGTTCATAAGAAAATGATTTTACTTTGTTAGCAATAAAATTGGGAGCATACTCTGCAGCCAGAATTACCCATGTCATGTTTCAGTAACTGTTGAAGCTATGAAAGTTATAACCCAGAATCTTTAGGAACACACTAAAAGATTGGCATATGTTGGGGCGCCTGAGTGGCTCAGTTGGTTAAGCGACTGCCTTGGGCTCAGGTCATGATCCTGGAGTCCCGGGATCGATCGGGCTCCCTGCTCAGCAGGGAGTCTGCTTCTCCCTCTGACCCTCCCCCCTCTCATGCTCTCTCTATCTCATTCTCTCTTTCAAATAAATAAATAAATAAAATCTTTAAAAAAAAAAAAAGATTGGCGTATGTTTATTCTCACTCCTAAATAAGAAAAACTAGATTATATTTCCTAATATATCTATGTGTGTTTCTGTTTCTTTCTCTCTCTCTTTCTTTAAAGATTTATTTATGTATTTGAGAGAGAGAGAGAGACAGAGAAAGTAGGGAAGGGTGTGTGTGTGTGTGGGGGGGAGCTGTGACCGGGGGAGGGGCAGAGGAAAGAGTGTCTTTAGTGGACTCCACGCTGAGCACAGAGCCAGAGGCAGGGCTGGATCTCTGGATCCTGAGATCATGACCTGAGCCAGTACTAAGAGTCTGACATTTAACCACTGTGCCACCCAGGTGCCCCTCTGTTTCTGTTTACAAGGGAACAGAATTATGAAAAGAGGAAGACATAACAAGAACCTGCTTCTTACCTTCCTCTCTAAAGGGAAGTAGCTGGGGAGGCAGTAATTATAAAGGGACTTCAAAAGGAATAAGGAGGAGACTAAATTTTTGAGTCCTATGTTAAATGTTTTTTTTTTAATTTCTTTAACTTGATAATGCTTTTTAAAGAATTATCCCTTTTATGTATCTCAGAATGGCTACCATTTTATTGTACAGAAGAAACTGATATTTTACTTTTGTTTTTGTATTCTACCTTTCATATAATTTATAGCTTTGTTACTGTAAAATCAGTATAATGAATCATAAGGTACTGCAACACAGCTTATTATTTCAGGTTTAAATTTATGGCACATTTTGGACACAATGACAAATATGCAAAATATTTCTTGAAGACAGAGAAAAATTGGCATCTAAATTAATGAAAATTCAAAGCTGATTTGAAGTGTGGTTCTTAAATTTCTGTGGAATATTGGATTTTCAGGATTATCTGTTCTAAAATACAGAAGACAGTCTAGAGCACCTCATACCATATTAGACAAAACAATATAAATCTGAAGATGCGCAGTGTTTTGAGAGCAACATAACTAATAAAAAGCAGTTACCAGAGTAAAATATTTGAAATAATTAAAAAGTCAAAAATCACTTTCTGTTTAAAGAACAATTTTGAAAAATAATATATTCACTTAAGAATTTTCTGTGGCTATAATAAAAATTTTAGTTTAAGAAGTTAAGATTCCAAAAAGTTACTGAGTTATATCACTACAGGTAACAATAAATGGTTCTGTTAAGTTATTCAATGTGTGAAACAAAATGACCACCTACCAAAAATAAACATCTTGTTTATTGTGAAAACTACTGAGAAAGAGAGAGGAATTACAGAAATCTGTGCCAATCAACTCAGGTTATTAAATTTGCATATTGTCCCTTGATTTTGAGTCTCATCATATTTTTTGTAAAATTCCGTAAAGATACACATGGGTATCATATAATGTGTTAGTGACGGTTCTCCAGGGGAACAGAAAGAGGGATGGAGGAGGGAGCAAGGGAGTGGGGAGGGATAGAGGCAGAGGTGCGTGTGTGTGAAAGAGGGGGGGGGGGAAGGAAAGAAATTATTCATTATAGAAATTGGCTCATGAGGTTATGGAGGTTGAGAATCCCCACAATCCACTGTCTACAAGCGGAGAACCAAGAAAGCTGGAGAACCAAGAAAGCTGGTGGTATAATTCAGCCTTGAGTTTGAAGGCCT
Organism: Neomonachus schauinslandi; assembly: GCF_002201575.2. Lineage (NCBI taxonomy): Eukaryota > Metazoa > Chordata > Mammalia > Carnivora > Phocidae > Neomonachus > Neomonachus schauinslandi. Next base: position 23,036,325 of record NC_058403.1, on the reverse strand, counting down.
GAGGACCAGGAGAGCTACTGGTGTAACTCCTAGTCCAAGGCTGAAGGCCTGAGAACTGGGAACTGTTGGTGTGAGTTTCAGAGTCTGAAGGCCTAAGAACCAGGAACTCTGATGTCCAAGGGCAGGAAAAGATGGCTATCCCAGCTGAAGAAGAGAGATGGAATTCACCCTTCTCTCACCTTTTTGTTCTATTTGGGTCCTTGATGGATTGGCTGATGCCCACACACATTGATGAGGGCAGATTTTTACCCAGTCTACAGAATCAAATGCTCATCTCTTTCAGATAGACCTTCACAGACACACCCAGAAAGAATGTCTTACCAGCTATCTGGGCATCTCTTAGCCCAGTCAAATTGACACATAAAATTAATCATCACATATAACCAGTTAACAAGTTATTGATCTCAAAAGTTCAATAAATGCAAGACATCATTTAGAAACTTTTTCCATCTAGATGAAAAACTCTTCTGATCAGACATGTCTAACTTAGGAGCATTAACTTTTTTTTTAATAACTCCAAATTTAAAAACACATCTGTGTCATGTCATAAACAATGAAATAGGAGGCAAAGACCTGCACTCTAGTCCCAGCATTGTCATTCTACATACCCTGGTGACCTTGGAAATGCCATTTAACTGTTCAGATTTTTCCTTTTACATTTGCTTAAATCAAAAGCGATTTTGGGGTCTGATTTTCTTACTCCATGTTGAGATACTTCTTTAAATTTTGTTTAATTTTAAACATCAATCTTAGAATTGCTTAAAAAATTCTTCTACATCACAGGCTTACTCATGTTTGATGATAATTTGTCCAGTCCTGTCTTACATTTTCAGCTTTACCTTCCAGTTTCCTTTGGTTTTTGCATCTTTTTAAAAAAAAATATTGAACATATATAAGATAAAAATACATAAATAAAAGGTGTATATGTCCCTATATTGTATGCCTGAAACTAATACAACACCGTATGTTAACTGGAATTAAAATAAAATTTTAAGAAAAAAGAAAAGGTATACATCTTATCAAATTTATATTAAGGTGAAAAAGTGAGTAGCTACCACCTAGATCAAAGAATTGAAAACTGTTTATACCTTCACTACTATCTTGACATTTTAAAATAATGATTCCTAGTTTTTCCCTATAATTTACCATCATTCTATTTGTTTTGATTCTTTCACACATATTATTTTTTACTTTGTATTTCCCTTTTATTACCTTCAGTGTTCCATACTGTTTTACTATTTAGTGGTTGTGATATACATTAATGAATAGTATCACATTGTGATAGTAATTAGTAATTTTATCTTCTTCTTGCATAATGCAAGGAAGGAGGAACGTGTCAATTTGTTCTCTTTCCCCTTGCACTATTATATATTTTAACTATCCATGTACTTAAAGCCCTACAAAATTATTATTCTTTTATACAGGTAATATTTATTTAGACTTAATCATTTATTTACTTTTTTATTTTTCTTTTTGCTCTTCTCTCCTTCAGGTATCCCCAGACTTCCATCTAGGCCCACTTATAAGGAAAAATACAAAATTACCCACTTTAAAATGTAAAGATTCACTACTGTGAACATAACTAGAAAAATGCTTTGTAAGTAGCAGATACTCAATGATGTTGGAAAAAACAGTAATATGTTGTCATTCAATGTTGTCCAACATGGAATTGGTTACAACACCGAATAGATTATTGGATGAAGACCTAAGCCTCATTTTTGGGAACATTTATCTATAAATAAATAACTTGCATATAATTGCTCAGTAAATTCAGCCAGTGGTTTGTTCATATTGTTTTTCCCTTATAATCCTCTTGAAAATTGTCTCAGATTTATTGCTAAAAATCAAGGAACAATGCACCCATTAATCTCATTTAGGAACCTGGATTTTACTTACAACATGATTTCATGTGAGCCCCCAGAGAGTAATGCTTCCTTTAATTTTTTTTTCTCATGTGATTTTGTTTTATTACTCTTTCTGGAATATTGTAGTAAATTAATAATGTTAATTTGGTTGTCTCTACAACCTCTGATTTTCAACCCAAATTTCACTTTTGAAAAATCTTGGTCTTGCTGACTTTCAACAAAAAATGATAAAAATTAAAAAATTTTTAAAAACAACAGAATAATTGCCCATTCCAAGTCAGATGGTACCAAATGGAGGGACTATCTCATTTTGAACACTAGAATCTTCACCAGTCTCACCCACCTCTATGTTCTCATAACTTCCTCTCCTCTCCACGAAGTCTCAGAGATTTATGAAGTGTTTCTATGATTAGGTCTTTTATAATTTTAGGCCTTTGAATGTATTTCATCTGGTTCTAAAGATTTGAATTCATTTAGAGGTACTAATCCTCTTCTACTACTCTCTGTAAATAGTTTGGTAGTCGTGTTACATAGCTCTGTATGCTTTTCAGTTATTAGTGGATGTGATTGATCTTTTAGAGTTAATTGTTGTTAATTCATGTGAAGAGTTATAAAGCACCACATGAGTCTCTTAAAAATATGCAGTCTTTTAGATCCCTATTTAAGTCTGTCTCATTATTTTTTTTTAAGATTTTATTTATTTATTTGACAGAGAGAGACACAGCAAGAGAGGGAACACAAGCAGGGGGAGTGGGAGAGGGAGAAGCAGGCTTCCCGCGGAGCAGGGAGCCCAATGCGGGGCTCGATCCCAGGACCCTGGGATCGTGACCTGAGCCTAAGGCAGAAGCTTAACGACTGAGCCACCCAGGCACCCCCTGTCTCATTATTTTTAATGTAATCTTCTTCCTTATCAATATCTTTTTAAACCTTTATTTTGCCATCCAAAATGTTTATACCTTTATCGTTCTTCAGTGTTCTCCTCTTAATTATGTTTATTCTATCATTTTGAAATTGAAAATAATTATTTTGGGTAAAGAAGAACAAAATACAATCAAGTAATGCTTTATATTTGTCCTTTATTAAAAAACATAACTCATACCACGGTACTTTTTTTCATGCTCTGAATAATGCCACACTAGCTGCTTTGCTTTGTCCTTCTCTTTCCTCAAAGGTCTCAGTTAATTCTGGGCTTTAACCTTCCAGAATATACTTGCATTCCCTGCTTCTCCCTTGAATTCCTTATATGTTCCTCTTAGTCAATCTTCAATTTATAATATTGTGTCCTTCATGGTTAGATCAGTTTAAGGATGCAAGAGAAACATGTAAAGTGTTAAATTAGAATACATAAAACAATAGAGCAGCAGTTAAAATTGCATGTACCATATAAAAACTATGAGCCTTACAGTATCACCCCATTAGGAAAGACCAGTTAAAAACCATGGTTCCTTCATTCTTCCCTGATGGTCATTAGACCAAAGGTTTGACAGATTGAAAATTTGGTCTAAATTACTTATATTGCATATTTTTAAAATAAACCTGATTCATTTCTTGACACCACAAAATTCCAAACTAATTTTTACAAATCATTTAAATGTTTATAATTATACAGCAAGGTATTAAGCAAAAATGAAAAAAAGAATGTACGGCTCTATGAATGCATCTTTGGAACGAGCTTTGCTGCTGCTTCCCGGGCTGCTTACTCTTGTCATTGCCACAAAGCCAACCACCGATTTTCCCAGATCTAGAATTAACCTCTTCCCAGGTAAGACCTTATCAGAGTTGATGACTGCTCTCAGAAACAAGTTTGTTTCTGATTTTGGGAACAGACTTCCTTATGTTTGATGAAGGGTGTTTATATTACCTGGGTTAACTTACAGAGACTGCAGAAATATCACACATGCTAAGAATGGGAGAAAGAGTAACCAACTGAGGACAAGACTGGAATCTCTACATAAAGACACCTGCTGCTATTTAGAAGACAGTAAGGTAAGGTAGAAAAAAGCAAGAGGGGAAAAGACAAAGTAGGAGTTGAAATTTAATCTTTTTTTTTTTTTCCAAATGGAATCCTTAAGAAGAATGAAAGTCAAGATGGCTGAAACATCAGTTTTCTCAAATCTCTCAGCTTTTACCTAAATTCCATTGCTTATTTAGACTCTAGATTCTAGAGAATGGCATTATCAGCAAAGGTTCTGAGAATACGAATGCTTAACTGTAATCTTCTTAGAAACCTTGTATGATAAATTGATGGAGTTGGTTTTTACCATAGGCATCACATCACAACTCTCTCATGTTTTTATCAACTCTTTTATCATAACCACCCAATCCCGTAGTTTATAAAATCCCAGTGGCTGTTGCTTTCCTGGTTTGTGAGGAAAATCAAGATCTGTTGGCTTTAAGAACCTCGAGAAAATTATTTCACACAGTGTTCCACATTACGTGAAAATCAAAAATGTTTATCCTACCAAGATTTACATTGTTTAAACTTTACTACAGTAATGATTATTTGTGTTTATAACCATTCCTAACTTAACCCCACTAACTTACTTTAATAGCCCCCATCTTTTTAATAAACATTTGTTATATGAGGAGGTGCAAGTTCATGTTCCTCAGAAGCAAATCCTGAGCCATAGATCCTTATATAAGTGATTTTTGAGTCTTTTCAGAAGAAACCTGTAAAGAGGTGAGAGAAAAGTAGAGAACAAGAAGAGACTGAGCTAAGATGTGGGTTCAGATGAAGACTAGCCTCTAGCCTCATCTGATCCCTTGAGTAGTTCTGGAGCATAAATCCCACCTATATTTGAAGGGGCTGAGTTTAGTCACTGACTAGATGCTGCCTAACAATGAGAGAAAGTACAATTGTATAATCTCCCAAGCACCGCCCATCACAGGCAGTTCTTGGTGATGGATCAAAGTACGAACCATTATCTTTTCACAGCTTTAGCAGCTACTAGTGAGAGTCCTAGCCTGGTAAAGAAAATCCAGGTGGGGCATCAACAATATCTGCTATTAGGAAGAACGGAAGGAGTGAGTAGTAAATGAAGTTGACTAAGATTTCAGAGTTGTTTCCCTTAAAGGTCATGATTACCCTGGTGAGCAATTTGTATTTTTGGATATATAGCAGAAATCATTTGCCACTACAAAAATTTGCAAATAGATGGAGCCAAGCCTTCACAGAATCCTGTTTCAAATGTTATTTGTTAGATTCATTCCAGACTTCCCATAAATCCCACATCACATGATATTATCCAAATGTCTAACAAACCAATCATAAATTCTTTTCCATAAAACTGGGGAAAGATAAAGAGGCTCAGCCTTATTTATGTAACTGTACCTTAATCACAAGACAGTAACAACATTGCTAGACAAAAGACAATGGCAGTGGTCCACTGAGGAAAAGAAAAAAAAAAAAAGAAAGAAAAATGTATTTGAGTTTGAAATATCTTCTTATATCAGACATCTGACCCTGAAGTTGGGAACAGAATCATGCTAGCATTTTTATTAAATATTCTTCTTTAACAGTACACGATAATCTGTGTATCTTAAAAATGCATTTTTTTGTTCATTTTAAAGATCAGTCAACTAGATCTTTATATTGCTGCTATATATCCAAAAATACATTTATGGATCGGTCAGCATCCCATCTAGCAAGTAGAGGGGCCTCCAAGGAATTGTCTAAGGTTTTATAGGCGGGTAGGGACACCAAAGTTATTAGCAAAAGAAAATGATTGTTTCAAGGGGCTGCTTTCTAAGGGGAACTTAAGTATGCATTAAGTCAGTCACTCGAAGAAACCAAGAAACCAATTATTCAACAATTGCCTATGACAAATTTTGGCTAATAAGTTGAAAAGTAAAGCATACGTCCACCTTAATACAATAAAAAATGCACAGAATCAACACTCAATACAGACAATATATTCAGCTACTCAATTTAAACAAAAATACTCAAAAGAGAGACTATAGAGGGATGCCTGGGTGGCTCAGTCATTAAGCATCTGCCTTCGGCGCAGGTCATGATCCCAGGGTCCTGGGACCGAGCCCCACATCGAGCTCTCTGCTTAGCGGGAAGTCTGCTTCTCCCTTTCCCACTCCCCCTGCTTGTGTTCCCTCTCTCGCTGTCTCTCTCTCTCTGTCAAATAAATAAATAAAATCTTTAAAAAAAGAGAGAGACAATAGAGTATGAAAGGAACAATGGAATAATAGTTCTTTGATGTTAAATATAAGATCTCCTGGGGGAAGAATAGATGGTTGTGAGCATAAATCAAATATAAAATTTGTATTTCATTTGATTATATATATGCACATATATTTATAATATATGTGCATATATACACTTTTAAAAGCTGAGTTTTGATCATGCCTCTTCTGTCAAGGGAGGGGAATAAACAGACCGTGTGCAGAATGTGTTCACTGTGTATTCCAGCTCTTTGAGGCTGGTTCGTCTTCCTATGTTACCATAGCTCTTTCTTTAAAGGGCAAATTAATCAACGTTTTAAAAAACTGAACATAGCGAAGGTTCTGCATATAGACTAACCAGTTTCACAACACAGAGCATTTTAGCATAGGTGTTTCTATAACTGTGATAACAGTGCCAGGTTTGATTTTGTTTATAGTGCCGTGGGGATCCACCGCAGCTCGTGGCTTCAGACAAAGCAACACCTGCCACCGTGTGATGGGAAGGAGGAATTCTACTCGTAGACTACTAAAATGTTTGCCAGCAAAAACCTGCGCGGGGTTTCCTTTTCTCCTTCCCTATGGTACTTTTGTCTCCATTTAGATAAACTGTAAATGGGTCAAAAGACCCACGTATTGAAGAACCATAGACGTCAAAATGAGAGACATAATTTAGAGCAATTAAGTGCATTTATTACCAAAATGAGATGATTTCCTCTAAAGTATTCTAATTTCTTTTTATTCATTCAATTAGGCGTTATTAAGCACTCAGTGACCCCTTAATTATACTGAACACTTCCATAATCATGTATTTCTATGGTAGATTTTTAAAATTTTTTTATTATGTTCAGTAAGCCAACATATGATATATATATATATTTTTTTTTTAAGAAATCACATATAGAAGCTGTGCCTTTTTCACCCCTTTTAGAAGTAAATGACATACCCTGAACACTGTTCTTGCTACCTCCTTCAAACACTAACAAAAATATACAAACGTAGAGATAACATACAATAAAACGCTGTTGCACAAGTTAAGGTCTATTGGAGTAAAATAGAAAGTTTGATATCTTTGAATATTATTCCGTTGAACAACATGGTTCTATTTTTTTCCTATGCCATTTTGCTCTAGTTGTAACTATGATTTATTTCTACAGTTTCACACACTCAGCCCTCCTGTCTATAAATTATCTACAAGTTATATTTGATATTTTGAATATTTATAAATAAACACCAATCCAGAATCTTCTTTGAAGCAAATTTTATTCTCCAGTCATAAACATAAGTTGTAGAAAAATAAAGCAAAATCATTATAGAGCCAATCCAGCACCACATCCTCCTCAATGGCCTCAAGAAGCAATTTCTTGTTGGCTGCCACTTTGTGGCTTACATCTTTGGCCTTGATGTTTAACAAAGAGACGCAATTGCCAGATTCAGGAACATATCTCCTCTACTGGTATGTTTAGTTTGGCTTTTATAGTGTTTAAAAGAAGTTACAACTAACATTTAAAAGTTGGAAGATTTCACATAAATGCATAAAAATATGACTTCCCTTGAGCAATTGCAAGTGTTGGTGGCAAAGAACGCTAATTTTAACCTGACAGCACTTGGCTCCAGTTGAGTAGCAACTGCTTTGCCTTAGTCGACAGGGCCCACTATAGTGTGTAGTCACATAGAAAATGCCTCTGAACTTAAACCCAGCTAATTTTACCCATTTAAATAGCCAACAAGACCCCCTTAAAGATTTGAGTTTGAGAATCCTTCCCAAACCAATTTTGTTATTGTTGTTAGTGTGTGTGTGTGTGTGTGTGTCTGTGTGTTGCTTCTACTTCTACGTAGTCTAAGGTAATTATCCTGCAATTCAAATAAATGCCAAAGGGTATCGGTAAATATCATGGTCAAGCTTCCTGAAAAGGCAGGTGACTATTTCATTAAAAATATCAAAATTAACTGTATTTGCCTTTAATTTTATACATTTTTTAAAAATTTTTTTAATTTATTTGAGACAGAGAGAGAGAGAGAACACAAGAGGGGGTAGGATGAGAGGGAGAAGCAGCCTCCCTGCTGAGCAGGGAGCCCGATGTGGGACTCGATCCCGGGACTCCAGGATCATGACCTGAGCCGAAGGCAGTCACTCAACCAACTGAGCCACCCAGGTGCCCCAATTTTATACATTTTTTTAAAAATAATACTTCATTAATAAAAATAAAATAGAACAAAGACATTTAAAATTTTTTAAATATATTGTGATCCATAGAGAACATTTTGATGTAGGATATACCAGAGCATTCACATGATTTGAAATGTATTTTAAAAGGTCAGTAAGATAATGTGCTGGTGATGTCATGTATATATGTATATATACATACATATATATATATATATATATATATATATATATACACACACACACACACACACACACCTTCTGATTTGCAACATATATTTTCACTGATTAAACACATCACATGCCAAAATAATTATGTCTCCATTTTCATTCTAAAAGCTATGTAATATTCTATTTCATGGATATTGAAAAGAGAATTAATTCATTTAATTCAAGTAGTATTTCATTATTGGGGGTTTAGATTCTCTGAAGGTTTTTGCTATTATAAACAGTGTTTGCTGGACAATATTAAAGAAGCATTTCTCCACCTATGCTTAATCATGATGAAGATAAATTCTTAAAAGAGGATTAGTTGTACAAAAGTATCTAGATTTTAAAAATTTTAATGTTTATTATCAAATTGCTCTCCGAAATATAACAATTCATACTTGTACCAACAGTATATGAGAAAACTTATTTCCCATCACCATATAGTGATACTAGCTTTCCACTAAAAGACATTTATCCATTTAATGAGTTTGTTTGTTTGTTTGTTTTAATACAGAGAACTAATCTGTAAATAGTCTGTGTTATTTCAGCACAGAGACGTGACCGTTAAAAGTCGGTGGGGTTCAATTATTCATTTAATACCACAGCAAGACGATCAGTGCCCAGTGCCTAAAGATGATTTCTGGATATAGTCTGCCAGGTTTTAAGGCTAGCACTGCTGCTTATTAGTAAGGTTATTTCAGACTATGCATTTTGTCACTCTATGTCTAATTTGGAAAATGGAGAATGTCTTAGAATAAAAAGTAAATACAATGGAGGAAAGTTTATAATTTAATATTATATATTCATGACATATATTACTTAAATTCTATGACGTAGGTATGTGCTAAGACCAGTTTGCATATCTGAAACAACATGGTTCAGAATTATATAATTAGCAACAACAGAGTTAGACTCAAACCAAGATATTCATGTGTCTGAAGCCAGTTATATTTTCTGCCTCTATGTATTGATGTTTCTCCCTGCAATAGTTAGGACCCCACCTTCAATGGCAGACACAATTTTAACAAAACCTTAAAGGGGGTTGAAAAAGAGATTTACAAGAGATTTTAAAAGGCCAGTGATATGCTGGTAACATCTACTACTTAATATTAGCCAATGATTTGTGAATTAATTTCTATTAGTTGATAAAAAATGTAAAACATTCTTTAGATTCTTTAAAGCAATTGCTTTAATAAACTGTCCTACTAGGTTCCATTTATCTTAAGAGAAACATAGGGGTAAGCTCCTTGATATTGGTTTTGGAAATGACTTTTTGGATTTGATACCAAATGTAAAGGCATCAAAAGAAAAAATAAGTAAGTGGGAGTTCACTGAACTCAAGTTTCTTTATGGCAAAAAACACCATCAAAAAAATGAAAAGGCGGGGCACCTGGGTGGCTCAGTCGTTAAGCGTCTGCCTTCCGCTCAGGTCATGGTCCCAGGGTCCTGGTATCGAGCCCTGCATCGGGCTCCCTGCTCAGCGGGAAGCCTGCTTCTCCCTCTCCCTCTCCCCCTGCTTGTGTTCCCTCTCTCGCTGTGTGTCTTTCTCTCTGTCAAATAAATAAATAAATAATCTTAAAAAAAATTAAAAAAAAAAAAGAAAAGGCAACCTGTGGAATGAGAGAACATATTTACAAACCACGTATTTGATAAAAGGTTAATATCCAAAATATATAAGGAACTCATATAACTTGACAGCAAAAAATAATAATAATAAAATCAAAAATTAAAAAAAAATAAATGATCATAGGACCTAAATAGGCATTTTTGCAAAGATATACAAATGGCCAACAGATATATTAAAAAGTGTTCAGTATCAGTAATCATCAAATAAATTCAAATCAAAACCATAATGAGATATCACCTCACACCTGCTAAGGTTGTTTATTATCAAAAAGACAAGAAATAACAATGGAACAGTATAGAAGTTCCTCCAGAAATTAAAAATAGAACCATCGTATGTTCCAGCAATTCCACTTCTAGGTTTACGTCCAAAGGAAATGAAATCAATATCTCGAAGATATGTCTGTCTACCCATGTTCATAGCAGCATGATTCACAATAGCCAAGGTATGGAAACAACCAAAATGTCAGTTGATGGATGAATGGATAAGGAAATAAGGAAAATGTTATTGATACACACACACACACACACACACACAATGGGATATTGTTCAGACTTAAAATAGAAGAAACTCTTGTCATTTGTGACAACATAGATGAACCTGGTATGCATTATGCTAAGTGAAATAGGACAGACAGAGAAACAGTATCATATCACTTATATGTGGAATCTAAAAAGAAAGTCAAGCTATAGAAACGGGGAGTATAAAAGTGGGTGCCAGGGATTGGGGGGTGTGGGAAATAGGGAGAGGTTGGTAAAAGGATACAAGATTTTAGTTCTAAGATGAATAAGGTCTGAGGATCTAATGTATAACATGGTGGCTATAGTGGATAGTCCTATATAGTGTAAGTGAAATTCACTAAGGGAGGACTTAAGTGTTTTCACTAAACAAACGAAAAACCATATAAAACATTTTTAGACTTTTCAAAACAATTGCTTTAAAAAACTGTTTAGCTAGTTTCTAGATTTGTAAATCTATCCAAAATTTTAGTAAGAATATTAGGAAGTCTTTCTAAAAACAAATGCAATCAGTGGCCTTCTAAGAAAAAAAAAAATGAAATAGAAGGAAATCAAATACCAGATAAAACTTTTCAGTAAAAAAGGAAGGAATGTAAGTTTACATTAAAATGGCACTGCAGAATACGGTAGTGTCTAGCCAGGTGTGGTTGTTTAAATTTGCACCTATAATAAGCAAAGTTAAATTAATTTAAGCTTTTACCTTCTCAGGTTCACTAGCTCTATTTCAAGTGCTTAGTAGCCTCATGATGGACAATGCATTTACAGAACATTCTCATGATTGCAGTGCTTCATTAAGGCAAAACACTTAACAGAAGGAAAGCAACATACTTATCGTGGTTAAAATGTCACTGCCAAATCATCACCTTAAGAGTCTTTTTCTCAGGGAAGTCCCAAGAAATAAAAAAGCAAAGTATCAACACAGAGTACATTAAAAAAATAGTTCAAATAAAAGCATTAAAAGAGTTATTGATAGATGATGATGATGATGATAGAAGGTTGCAACATAGGATTGTTTTGAAAATTAAATAAAATTAAATGTAATAATGAATATAAAATGTGGCAGGTACAGAATAAATTCTTGAAAATGGGAGTTCTTTTTAATACTAGTCAATGAATAAAAATATTAGATGAATAAAATACAATTCTTGATATTCAGTTGATTAAATGAAAGGAGAGTTGGGGAAAACTTATTCTAGACCCAAAGCCTTATTGTCATCAGATAGTAAATACAGTATTTGTTTCCATAGTATTTTATGGGTGAAAATTCTAAGCCTGCATGCAAATGCCACATGTATCAAAGATTCTGCATTTAAAGGCTAGAAAGGGTATTAGACTCTCTGATTCAACACTGGTTTCAATAGTGATATCTACACCGAAGAAAATTGAACGCTGACTTCACTATATCTGAAGACACTACTTATAGACAGAGTTAAGTCTAGATACCAGATTTTTAACAAACCCTGACAAATATATACTCAAATTATATTTCTGGGCATTGAAACTTTAAGGAATAACTTATTAATTCAATATATATTCATTATTTGCCTAACATGGGACATGCATTCTGCATGAATTTATTAACTGGCCAGAACTAAAAAAAAAAAAAAAAATCTCTGTCCTTATGGGGTTTACATTTTTATGAGGAAGAAGTCAAATTAGTAAGCAAAATTTGTAAATAAATAAGATCATTTTAGATTGCAATAACAGTGCACGGCTGTGTTTACATGGGGGAATACAGTTTACATGGAGATGGGGCTGGGAGTGGTGAAATAAGGAAATTCCCATATTTGCTGTCCATTTATCCTGATAAAAAGTGGCTTAACAGAAAATTTGAGGTAGAAACATGCCCCCTAAATTAGCATGCCATTAACTATGAGTATGAAATATGTCCTGGATCAGCTGGCAATTAATCACCATGGGGAGATATTAATTAGTTTAATAGCAGAATGAGAAGGAAAATATAAAGTAACTATTTTCATTTCCAGTAATGTCACTTCACATATTGCCTGATATGAAGAATTACACTTACCAAGTGCTCAGAATGTTATAGTCTATAATGCACTTTTTTAAAAAAAAATTTATTGTTATGTTAATCCCCATACATTACTTCATTAGTTTTAGATGTAGTGTTCCATGATTCATTCTTTATGCATAACACCCAGTGCTTCATGCAGAACGTGCCCTCCTCAATACCCATCACCAGGCTAACCCAACCTCCCAACCCCCTCCCCTCTAGAACCCTCAGTTTGTTTTTCAAAGTCCATCGTCTCTCATGGTTCGTCTTATAATGCACTTTTGACTAAGCTCATGCTCCGGTCAAGTGGGAGATTTGAGTATTTAACCTGAAAATCTTAACTACAAACATTGTTTTTAACACAATAATATACTTAACCCCAGGATAAAGCATCTGGAAGAAACCATTAGAGAGCTAATTCATATATTAATCTATTTTTAGAAGTCGAATGTATTACCCAGAAGGGATAGTTCCTTGTTCTGTGCCTTAAAATCTTCATAAATGAAGATGCATAATTTAACTTGGGAGCACATTTCGTGACCACAACGCCAGCATTCAAGATGGTACTACATCTAAAAATCCAACTTTAATATAATTTCATTTTTATTTTATTTTACTCCTGAGGTCTTTAGTTGCATTGAACAGAAGTAAGCATCGGTCCATGCAAGGGTTTTGTTCCATTTTCCGATGTTTTGAATTTGTTTTATATTACCATCTTTTCCCTGTCATCCTTCATTCCCAATTTCATATCTTCATATCCTCTGAGGTGCCCATCATGTGCACTGAAGCTTTTCTTCCAACCTATTTTTCTATACATTTATTTAGATACCTATTTATCCTTGAAATAAATTTGCTATTTTTATTAGAAAATATGTTCCTGTATTTTAAATTAAACAAAAAAGGATATTAGGATTAGAGAATGTTGGTTGTTTTTTTTTTTTTTATCCTAGGTATACATCACTAAAAAAATACATAAAATATAGCAAAAATGTGTTGTGGGGAAAAGGTAAAGTACCATGCTTCAGTGAGAAGGGCTGAAATTGGATGCACATTGTTGTAATTGATACCTTTTGTGTTTTTGAGAATTATAGAACAAATTCAGTTAGTTTCTGTTTTAGTTCTCTATTGTTGCCATAACAAATTACCACATATTTAGCACCTCAAAACAACACATTTATTATATTGCAGATCTCGGAGTCAGAATTTCAACACTGACTCAGTGGGCTATAACCAAGGAGTCAGTAGTATTGCATTCCTCCTGGAGGTTCTAGAGGAGAATCTGTTTCTTTGCTCATTCAGATTGCTAGAAAAGTCCAGTTACCAAGGTTGCCTATATCCCTTGGCTCATGGCTCCCTTCTTTCATATTCAAAGCCAGAAACAGTGGGTTGGTTCCCTCTCATGCTTGAATCTTTCTCGTTTCTTATTCTGGGTTTACTCTTTGACTCAAGCCAGGGAATATTCTCTAGTTTTTAAGAGTTTATGTGATTAGATTGGAATCACCTGGATAATCCAGGATAATCGCCACATCTCAAGATCCCTAATCTTAATCCCATATATAAAGTCCCTCTTGCCATGTATGATCACATAGTCCCAGGTTCCAGGGAGTACAGTACAGACATCTTTGGGGGATACAGGAGTCATTATTTGACTTATCACAGCTCCTTCTCCTCCCCCTCCCCCAGTCTTCATTTTTTCTTTTCTTAAGTAATGGACGTTATTTTTTAGAGTAATTTTTGTTTTACAGAAAAATTGAGTGGAAAGTACAAGGAGCTCCTACATATGCTTTTCCATTCTCCCCTCCTCCCCTACAGTTTTCCCTATTATTAAAATCTTCCATTAGTGTGGTACACTTGTTGCAATTGATGAACAAATATTGATACTTTACTATTAACTAAAGCTCATAGTTTACATTAGAGTTTATTCTGTTGGTTTTGACAAATGTATAATTCATGTATCCACCATTATAAGATCACACAGAATAGTTTCACCGTCCTGTCCTAAAAATCTTCTCTGATCCATTTACTAATCCATTCCCTCCTCTCCCCAAACACCTCGCAACCACTGATCTTTTTTACTGTCAGTATACTTTTGCTTTTTCCAGAATGTCATATTGTTAGAATCATACATTATTATAGCCTTTTAAGACTTCACTCTTTCACTTAGCAGTATGCAATTAAGTTTCTTTCTTTGTCTTTTCACCGACTGATGGCGTATTTATTTTTAAAGTTGAATGTATTTCATTGTGTGGATGCACTCAGTGTATTTATTCACCTATTGGGAAAAAATTTTGGTTGCTTCCATTATATGGCAATTATGAATAAAGCTGCTATAAATATTTATGTATAGGCTTTTGTATGGACATACATTTTCTGCTCATTTGAGAAAATACCAAGAAGCCTGATTGCTACATCATATATATAGTAAGACTATATTTAGCTTTATTAAAAAAAAAAAAAGTGTCAAACTGCCTGGCAATGTGGCTGTAGGATTTTGCATTCCTATCAAAGATGAGTGAGCAAAAGTTCCTGTTACTCTAAATTCCTGTCTGCATTTAGTGTCATCAGTGTTGTGGACTTTATCCATTCTAATAAGTGTGCAGGTGTATCTTGTTTTAATTTGTGTTTGCTTAGTGACAAGTGATGTTTTTATATTACTTGTTTTGTGTATATACTTTTTGCACAGCCTCTTTTTTTGATTAGTAGAAAATCAGTTTATATTCTGAGAAGTAAGTGATATTATGAGCAGATTAATAAGAGTTGTATGTTAAAACCTACATGGGGAATCTGAAAATGTCAAATCCTAAACTGATATCCTACAAACCTCTCTCAAATTCATTACAAACAGCCACTAAATCCTAACAACAAAAGAAATACTGAAGATAAAGAGAGGTAGACTGTGAGGAAAGCTACAAATCTGGCTAGATGTAGAATGTGATGGATGGCAGAAAACAATATTTATTTTTGCTGTAGACATTATCTGCCAGTACAGAGTCTAACATCTGGAAACTATCAAACTCTATAGTCAGAGAAGAGATCATGGCAGAAAACATGTGGACTACATAGACAAGGGTAGCAAAGCTGGGATAGATGGTATTAGAAAGTCTCCTGCTCTCCAAAGATCTGCAAGAGAACAGTTAGCGTTGTTCCTCTCCACTGAAGCTGGAGAGCACTGGGTTTTGCACCATAGCAGATCAGAGAAATTGAAAGGTTCACAGCCCCATCACTTGCCACAGAAGTAGATACTTATGAGTTGGTACTCCTTTATGTGCTACAAAAGCTGTTCCTAAGAAGAATCCAGAAAATTAAAAACTAACAAACACCCAAAATAAGCAGCTTGCACCTAACAGAAAGAGTAGAGTTTTTTTGTATGTGATTGAAACTGAGTTGAGATCAGTCTGAAACAGGCTGCTATAAGATGTTTCATATAAGCCTCATGGTAACCACAAAGAAAATAACTATAAAAGATTCACAAAAGAAAAGAGAAACAAATTAAATCATATCACTATAAAAAATTAAGAAAACCTAATAGAAGATAGGAAGAAAGGAAAGGACAAAGATGTACAATCAGAAAAAAATTAACAAGTGACAATAGTAAGTCCTTACTTATCAATAATTACTTTAAATGTAAATGAATTAAACTCCTCAATCAAAAGACATAGAGTGGCTAAATAAATTAAAAAATAAGATTTACCTGTACACGATCTACAAGAGATTTGCTGTAGATTTAAGGACATACATAGCCTGAAAATGAAGAGATAGAAAAAGATATTTCATGCAAAAGGGATAGCTATACTTACATCAAACAAAATAGACTTTAAGTCAAAGCCTGTCACAAGAGACAAATAGGTCATTATATTGTGATAAAAAAGTCAACTCATCAGCAAGATGCAACAATTGCAAATATGTACGCATCCAACATTAGAGCACCTAAATATTTAAAACAAACATTGACAGATCTGAAGGGAGAAAGGGACAGCAATGCAATAATAGTAGGGGACTTCAATGTGCTACTTTCAATAATAGATTGTCCAGACAGAAAATTAATAATGAAACATCAGACTTGCACAACACTATAGACCAAATGAACCTGACAGACATATAATCTTCCACATAACAGTAGGAGAATACACATTCTTTTCAAGTACACACAGAACATTCTCCAGGACAGATCACATGTTGGGTCACAAAGTCTTAACAAATTTAAGAAGATTGAAATAATACTAAATATCTTTTCTGACCACAATGGATTAAAATAAGAAATTAAAAATGGAAGGAAAATGGGAAAATTCACAAATATGTGTAAATTAAGCAAAATACTTTTGAACAACCTAAGAGTCAAAGAATAAATCAAAAGGGAAATTCAAAGATTCTTTGAGACAAATAAAAAAAAAATATATCAGACTTACAGATTGCAGCAAAAGCAATACTAAGAGAGAAGTTTTTAGTGATAAACACATACATTAAAAAAGAAGAAAGATTTCAAATAAGCAATCTAACTTTATACTTCAAGGAACTAGAACAGGAAAAACCAAGCCTAAAGTTAGTGGAAGGAAGTAAATAATAAAGAATAAAATAGAAATAAATGAAATAAAGAATAATAGAAAAAAGTCAATGAAACTGAATCAGTTTTTTGAAAATATAAAAAAAACTGACAAACTTCTAGCTAGACTAAGAAAAAAGAGAGAAAATTCAAATAAACTTGTAAATGAAAGAAGAGACATTATAATTGATGCCACAGAAATAATAAGGATCATAAGAGACTACTATGAACAATCATACACTGTCAAATTGGATAACATTGGAGAAATGGAGAAATTGGTAAACACATGAGTTATCAAGTCTTAATTATGAGGAAATAGACAATCTGAACAGACAAGAAAGAAGAAAGAGCTTTAATCAGTAATCCAAAATTTCCCAATGAGGAAAAGCCCAGGGCCAGCTCACTTCATTGGTGAATTCTAGCTAACATTTAAAAAATAATCATCAATCTTTCTCATATTCTTCCAAAAAAAACCAAAGAGGGAGGAACACTTACAAACTCATTTTTATGGGACCAGCATCGCCTTGATACCAAAGCCAGACAAAGACACTACAAGAAATGAAAACTACAAGCCAATATCCCTGATGAACATAGACACAAAAATTCTCAACAAAATACTAAGAAACCCAATTCAAACACACATTAAAAGGATCATGCATCATGACCACCTGGGATTTATTCCTGGGTTGTAAGGATGATTCAACATGTGCAAATGAATACACCACATCAACAGAATCAAAGATAAAAATCACATGATCATCTCAATAGATACAGAAAAAGCATTTGATAAAATTCATCACTCATGATAAAACTATAAACTAGATATAGAAGGAATTTATCTCAATATAGTTAAGGCCATATATACGAAAAGCTCACAAGCTAGCATCATTCTCAATGGTGAAAAACTGAACGTTTTCCTCTAAGATCAGAATCAAGACAAAGATATCCACTCTCACCACTTCTATTCAACATAGTATTTGAAGTCCTAGCCAGAAAAATATAGGCAAGAAAAGGAAACAAAAGGAACCCAAAATAAAATAGAAAATTCCCTCTGTTTACAGATGACATGATTTTAAATGTAGAAAACCCTAAAGATCACACCCACACACAAAGCTCTTAGAACAAATAAAATCAGTGCAGTTGCAGAACACAAAATCAACATACAAAAATCACTTGTATTTCTATACATTAGTAATGAACTATCCAAAAAAAAAAAAAAAATTTAGGGAAACAATCCCATTATAATGGCATCAAAAAGAATAGTATACTTAAGAATATATTTAGATTTATTCCTAAGTAGTTGAAAAGACTTGCACACTGAAAACTATAAAATATAATGAAAGAACTAAGGAAGATTTAAATAAATGTAAGGTACCTCATTTTCAGGGATTAGAAGACTTAACATTGTTAAAATGCCCATATTTCCTGAAGCAATCTACTATAGATTCAATAATCCCTATTGCTGTAGACTGAATGTTGTGTCCCCACCCCAAATTCATGATAAATCTTAACTCCCAAATCTTTTATGTCTCATCCTATAATTAAGGAATTTACTTATCTTTTTCAGCTCAAATGGCATATACAGTTGTGTTTGTTTGTTTATTTTTGTGGTTTAGACCCCACCTATATGATCCCTTCATTGTTAGTCTGTACTGTACTTTTACTACTTGCATGAAAATCTTACTAAACATTTAGTATCATATGGCACTTTCAAGCACTTCACTGAAAAACAGCCTTGGGCTAAAAAGAAAAAAAAAAAGATCATAAACTTAGGTGATTATTTATTTTTCATCTGTTTTTTGTTGTTTATAAGTCTGTATATTTTTTATAGGTAATACTTTCACCTGTTTCAAAGTCAATCCAAAAAGGGTAAACAGTTAATATCTCCCTGCTTATATCTGTTCCCCAAATGACCCAGTTTTCTTCCCTTCTTAGGGCATCCAAATTACCTTTTTTAAAAGTAAACTTTCAAGGATATTTCATGCAAAATAAAGAAATAGCACACATATTTTTCTCCTCTTTTTGAAAAAAAAAAAACAAAAACAAAAAACAGTATCATTCATACTGTTCTGCACCTTGTTTTTTAACTTCATATACCTGGGAGATCATTCCATATCAGTAGCCAGTGATTTCATCATCTTTCCCATAAATACACATTATCTATTCATGTAGCAAATCGGTTTGACCAGATCCCTAGATGTGACATTTAGTCCACTTCCAGTTTTAGACATTACAAATGATGCTGCTATAAATAACATTATAAATGATCATTTCCCACATATCCAAGAATATTTGTAAAATAAATTCCTGGAAGTGAAGTTACTGGGTCAAAGTTAAATTCTTGTGATTTTTACATTGGGGCTGCATTATCTTAAAGGACAAATAATAATAAGTTTTATTTTTAAAAATAGAAATGTAATCATTATTATTTACCAGCCTGTGACTTTTATCAAGTCACTTATGCAAGATAAATTGAGGCATGTGACTATCCCATGCCATCTCTCAGTTTTACCCTTGTTTTAGCAACTTGCTTCTTTAAAAACTGAGTCTTGGAATGGATTTTGAAACTTATTTACACATATATGAATAACTGAATATTTGATAATGGCTTAAAGTTTAGAAGGAAGTTGAGAGAGAGGCATCTTTTAACAAGTCAAAACCTTAAATTAAATAAACAAATTGGGTTTATAGAACTTATGTTATATAAGCAAATTAAGGGGAATTGTTTTGGAGGTGAAAAAAGAGCCAAAGCAGAATCTTCCTGATACACCTGAATTCCCAAGGGATGAATTCAGCATTTTATTGCTATACCAGACTGTAGACATCAGCTCTCTTATGGTAGAGACCTTTACAGCAATCTCCTGCAAAACAAAGAACACTGGCTTTATAAAATTTTGGCAGGTTTCCATTCCTACCTTTCAATGATATGTATGTGGGTGAAGCATATGCGATCTTTTTATTTTATTTTTCATTCACAGAAATATTTATAAGATGTCTAATTATTATTAGCACTTAGTTCCCAGTGTTTTACTAATGAGAAGAATTCCATGACTTGTTTCATGAATATCTTTTGTTTGTTTGCTTAGCAATCTTATTTCTGCTCCAAAGGGTCCAAGTCATTTAAAACATAGGTACTGAATAATCATCACCAGGTAGAAGAATTTAGCTATTTATATATTAACTAGTGTCAGAGCTTTGATAGTAAAATGATTTTCTTGAACAATGTACTGGTAATAGAGTCAGGTTATGGCTTAAATAGCCTTCCTCACAGAGGTTTCTAGAGAACTGAGAAAGATTTTTTTTTTTAATTTACTTTGTGAAATGCCTAATATACATGAATTATATATGTTGGTCTTTTCATGAAAACAAATACCAATAAATTTCTAAATTATTGAGTAAATTATTCTAAAAATTTTTTAATGCTGTAAAATGTGAAGTACCAGGTGAGTGTTCATGCCAAACTCAGCTTATCTTCCTCCTTATGATGCTGGTGACACCAAGCAGCCTCGGGCTCATACCAGATACTTCCCTGCAGATCCATAGAGGCAGTTCCTTATAGTGAACAGCTTCCCACAGACTTCTCCATGAACATTTCCTTCATGTTCCCATTTCAGAGGCCAGCATGATTGTCAGTGCAACAGATAATAAGGTCTAATTCCAATCTCTCCTTATTCCCATCATAATGGCTCCGTTTGCCCGAATGAACTCTAGATGATGCTAAGATTAAGACCCTAAAGTAATTTAAGAGGCTAAAGTTTGGCTATACATAGAAATATATTTGTAATGTCTTTAGATATATCAGTATGTTGGAAATAAATTTCTAGGCCCCAAATGGAGCCCCTCCAGCCTGGATTCTATGCCAGCAAATGGAAATTTAGATAACTTTTGTGTCCATGTAAATGCTCCACTTGACCAGAAACACAGTCTCCAAACACCCAGCCAACTCTGGACTTCTCACTCTAAACAAAGTTGACTCTGGCCCCAGATAATCAGAAATTTTATCTTTTTCTCTTCCTTGTTCTTTACTTTTTATCTTATAAAAGCTTCTTCTGTCCCATTTTGCAGTTCTTTGGAGGACTGTCTGCTTCATAAAGTATTAAATAAATTTGTTTGCATCACCTAAACTGTCTTCTTTAACCATTTTTAAGTTTCTGGTGACAAGGAACAGCATCTGAAGCAGGCATGAAGGATGAGAGGCATACGCGAGGCATTTGCAGATTCTTTTGAGTTCCCCGTTCCTGTCATCACTGAGGGCCATGGGTAAGTCCCTGTTGGATTTGAGCCTCACTCCCTTGTGTGTAGCTCTCCAGTCCAAACAAACTTTATTAATTAATATATATATTAATTTATATATGGTTAATTATATATGTTATATATTATATAAATTTATATGTGTGTGTGTGTATATATATATGTTTAGTTAGTTCCCATTAGTGTCCTGGAGTCTCAAAAGGTTCACAGGGTTTGTTAAAGTTCCCAGAAATGTTCTGAGATCACAAAAAGATTTTGGGGTAGTTATAGTGGGAGTCTGCAACAGCTGGCAGTCGTTAAGGAATTCACAAAGTTTGAGGTAAGTCCATAGCATAAACTGCTGGAGGACTTGGGGAAAATAAGACAAGAAATTTGAACTGTTTTGACCAAGGATGTATCAAAATCTAAGTAGGTACAAGTCAGATTATTAAAAGCCATTAAGGTGTCTGCTGCTATAAAGAAATCTTCAGGTGAAAGGAATAATAGATCCGTTGCTAATGGGAATATCAGAAGACAAAGACACGAAATTGGTGGGCATGGGTGGAGCACTTAAAGCAGATAGAATGCCCACCACCTAACTCTAGGACTCCTGTTCTAGGATAAGTTTATCATGGAATGGTTTAGATTAACACTAGGTCACCTGCCAACCTCAAGAAAATTTCCATGCAATGAGGTACACACTGTAAAATGCCACCAAATCCCCAACCAGTTAATACCTCTCAGGTGTTAATTTGGCTTGGAGAAACCCAAGGCTTAGCTAAAGAAATGGGATCATTAAGTTTCAAAGAATTGTGCACACCACCTTTTGGCATACCTGCTTATGTTATGTCTAAGATGTGTGATTGTGGAAGCTGTAGATATCTACAAAATGGAAGAATCTTATTAAGACAACATAGAATTAACAATGGCCATTATGGAGAATGTTCCAATTAGACAAATTGTTCATTTAAGAAGTGCAAGGAGGGGTGCCTGGGTGGCTCAGTTGGTTGAGCGACTGCCTTCGGCTCAGGTCATGATCCTGGAGTCCCGGGATCCAGTCCCGCATTGGGCTACCTGCTCAGCAGGGGGTCTGCTCCTCCTCTGACCCTCTTCCCTCTTGTGCTGTCTCTCATTCTCTCTCTCAAATAAATAAATAAAATCGTTTTTTTTTTTAAGATTTTATTTATTTGACAGAGAGAGACAAAGTGAGAGAGGGAACACAAGCAAGGGGAGTGGGAGAGGGAGAAGCAGGCTTCCCGCGGAGCAGGGATCCCGATGCGGGGCTCGATCCCAGGACCCTGGGATCATGACCTGAGCCGAAGGCAGGTGCTTAACGACTGAGCCACCCAGGCGCCCCAATACATAAAATCTTAAAAAAAAAAAAAAAAAAGAAGTGCAAGGGTTCCCAAGTCAACAAAGAGAATAGGATACTTATGTTAACTGACACACAGAAGTCTCCATAAGTCTTTAGGATTTTGAAATATCCTTACTGAAAGTTTCAATGCAAGAGACTAATGAAAATTAAAAAAAATATGTGGTATCTAAAACAAAAAAATTCTAAGACTGACATGATTCCTACTACTCCTAAATATCCTCCTTTACCTGAGCACTCACAGTCTACTAATCCTCTATCTGAGCTGTCTTTCCACTCTGAAGAGACCACAAGACTATGAACAAAAATCCACCAACTTAGTGGGCTTACAGCTATAATAGTGCCGAAGCCAGAATCCTGAAACACCTAGTCCATCCTCCTCTGTTATACCCTCCAGTGGTCCATCATAAAAACACTGGCCCAGAAATTGGGGTTGAATTTGTAATCAACTAGGCCACTAAAAGAAAAACTGTCCTTGAAGTTTTTATCAAATTCTTCAACACCAACCCAATGCCCCCATAACCACCCTCAAATGAAGTCCCCCATATAAGCCCTTTTTAGGGTTGAAGGATTCCAAAATATTCTATGGTAAACTGCTACCAGTTATTCCCTTAAAGAGCCAAGGGGAAACTAAAATTAAAATTAATGTAGTATCTCACAAATTTGGGGAGATACTATGTTTTGGGGCTATATTCTCTACTTAAATTCACTTGCTCTGGAGCCTGCTGATAGAATGCTGGAAAAAGTGGCTGAAGCTGGAAAAGGGTAAGCATTCTTACCAGTCAGTTCTCCTGAATCTGTATAGTGCCTGGTGGAGAAAGGAAGGTAAAATTTTACATTATCCATTCAGTTCCAAATTTGTATTCTTGTGAATTTGGGCTTGGCATACTCTTTGGTTATGGATCGTTTTTCTCCCAGAAACAGCTGTTGCTTTCTTGTTTTGCTTCTTGTTTTGTGTCCTGAAAATTTGGCTTGCCCTGGACATGCAAGTTGTTGGTTCTTGCGTACGCAGGCAGCTCAGCCATCAGGTTGTGGGCCTAGAAATATGGCCAGCCAGAAATGTGGATTGCACTTCATTTGCAGCTAGATATGGCAGGACAGAAATGTAGGTTACACTCAATCTGCAGCTAGGGTCCTACTGACTGTTAGCTCTCAGAGGAAGTCTCTCTTTCTTTAGGCTCTCTTTTGGAGTGACTCTGGATCTTGGGAGGGCAGAATCTGCTGCACCCTCTTTAAAGGATGTCTTTTGTGCACATGAGGTTTTCAATATTGCCAGGAATGTTTATTCTTTGTCCCAGCTGAAACTTGACAAGGCATTTGAAAGTTGATTTTGTTTGTTTATTTGTTTGTAGCTCTCTGGTCAGAAATTGACCAAATTAGAAGCTGATACTCAGAGCATGACAGGAACTCTTTTTAGGCCTTCTTCCCTAAGCTAAAATGAAACTATGTACCCAAAGGGAAAAATAAACATTCTACAGACAACTAGAACATTAGGAATATTTGATTTCTATTTAGTTGAAGATCTTCTTTCTGAAATAAAGAAGCCAACTGTAGTTGGTTGATACTCAGGTTGCAGCCTAATTCGTTGAGGACCATTTGTTTTACAAATTGAGTCTTTACAAGAACAGAAAATGTCCACTTATCCTTTTTACCAATCCCCAAACACCCACTATTCATCTCAAAAAAACTTAAGAGCATTGTAAAAATTCTGGACTTGGCAAACGAAAATCCTTCCTGGAGGAACTTGCATCTTTCACTGTGCCTTTGAGATATAAATTTTCTACCTGGTGTTCTCTAGAAAGTGAGGGCCATCTCTTTGAAATCCAAACTTCAGGGAGATAAATCTTATCAGAGAAAAATAAAAATAGGGGAGGCTATTTAAAAAAAAATAGACAAATGAAAAATTTTAAAAATCTTTGCCACAAATATTAGTGAAAAAGTTAACCCATTAACTTAGTTCATCTGCCAGAAACACAGTTTGGATCCAACTCTCCTTTTATATAAACTAGTGAGTTTTTGCATTATCATGTCTGTCTCATGGCTAAAATTTTAAAACAAAAGTAATAAGATCTTTGTTTGTATTTGTTTATATATTTATGTATGTCCATGTATGTATATTATAGATATGTGGTATTTGTTTCTACTCCAGATGGTATTGTCAAAATTAATTTATAAACAGCTCCTTTTAGATGGCTTTAAAAAATTAAGCATTTATAATGATCAAGTATACTTACAGAAATATAAAAACTAGAGGGGGGTAAGATGGCGGAGGAGTAGGGGACCCTATTTCAACTGGTCCCCGGACTTGAGCTGGATGTCTCCCAGACCACTCTGAGCACCCAGGAAACCAGCCTGAGATGTAAGAAGATCTGGATCTCTACAAACAGAATATTGCAGGCAGTTGGTTTTGAGGTACGAAGCGGGGAGCTGTGATTCCGCGGGCAGATATCGGAGGATAAACGGCAGCGGGAGGGTGCCTGGCCGTGGGGATCCTACACCAGCGGTGAACGACAGCCTCGCTCACTGGGGACGGGCACAGACTCGCAGACTGGTAACGGCGGGGAAAGGACTTTAGGGCAGCCCCCGGGGCAGAAACCCGGAGCTGCGGGGTCGAGTGCACACGAACTGGGAGCGGCTGGCCGTTTTAGAAGCACAAAGGGCAGAGACGTGCCCCGACCTGGAGGCAGGACTGGGAGCACTGCGGAGGGGCGCACAACCCAGAACTCTGCAGTTTATAGCAGCACAGACAGAAACAGAGACAGTGTGGCCTGGAGAGCTCACTGAAGAACAGACTGCGGTCTCTCTGCTCTGAGGCAGAGGGTTGGAAACAGTCTCTTCTGCTCTGACTCACAGAAGAGATGCAGAAAGCCACCAGTGAAAGCCGCCAGAGAATAAAAGCCCCAAAGACTGATTCCCGCTGAGCCCATCCCCTGCCACAGGGGGGCAGGGCAACTCCGCCCAAACAGTGTTGCCTGAGTAACAGCATGGCAGGCCCCCCCCCCGCAGAAGACAGGCTGGGAAAACAAGAGGCCAGCAACCCTAAGGACCCAAGAAAACAGGTGCATCTTGCTTGGGTTCTGGTCAATAATTTGGACTCTACACATTCCCTCAAACACCCATCAACAGAATGACTAGGAGGAGGAGCCCCCAAAATAGAAAAGACTCAGAGATTATGACTTATGCTGCAGATTTACAAATGGATGCAGATATAACGAAGATGTTGGAGATGGAATTCAGGCTAGCAATTGTGAAGACAATGGCCAGAATGGAGAAATCAATTAATGGCAACATAGAGTCTCTAAGGGCAGAAATGAAAGGTGAATTGGCAGAACTTTAAAAATGCTATCAATGAGATCCAATCCAATCTAGATAATCTAACAGCCAGAGTAACTGAGGCAGAAGAGTGAATAAGCGACCTGGAAGACAATATAATAGATAAAAAGGGAAAAGAGGAGGCCAGGGAAAAACAACTCAGAATCCATGATAATAGAATCAGAGAAATAAGTGACACCATGAAGCGTTCCAATGTCAGAATAATTGGAATCCCGGAGGGAGTGGAGAGAGAGAGAGGACTAGAAGATGTATTTGAGCAAATCGTAGCTGAGAACTTCCCTAATCTGGGGAATGAAACAGACATCCGAGTCCTAGAGGCAGAGACCTCCCTCCTAAGATCAAGGAAAACAGGCCAACACCCCAGCATGTAATAGTAAAACTTGCAAATCTTAGAACCAAGGAAACCATCTTAAGGGCAGTTAGGGGGAAGAGATTCCTTACGTACAGAGGGAGGAACATCAGAATAACGTCAGACCTATCCACAGAGACCTGGCAAGCCAGAAAGGCCTGGCAAGACATATTCAGGGTACTAAATGAGAAGAACATGCAGCCAAGAATACTTTATCCGGCAAGGCTTTCATTTAGAATGGATGGAGAGATGCAGAGCTTCCATGACCGGCAGAAGCTGAAAGAATATGTGACCACTAAGCCGGCCCTACAAGAAATATTAAGGGGGGTTCTATAAAAGGAGAAAGACCCCAAGAGTGATATACAACAGAAATTTACAGGGACAATCTATAAAAACAACGTTTTCACAGGCAACATGATGACAATTAATTCATATCGTTCAATAATCACTCTCAACGTGAATGGCCTAAATGCTCCCATAAAACGGCACAGGGTTGCAGATTGGATAAAAAGACAGGACCCATCCATATGCTGTCTACAAGAGACTCATTTTGAACCTAAAGATACATCCAGACTGAAAGTGAAGGGATGGAGATCCATCTTCCATGCCAGCGGACCTCAAAAGAAAGCTGGGGTAGCAATTCTTATATCAGACAAATTAGATTTTAAACTAAAGTCTGTAATAAGAGACACAGAAGGACATTATAACATTCTTAAAAGGTCTATCCAACAAGAAGATCTAACAATTGTAAATATCTATGCCCCCCAACATGGGAGCAGCCATCTACATAAGTCAACTGTTAACCAAAATAAAGAGTCATATTGATAACAATACGTTAATTGTGGGAGACCTCAATACTCCACTCTCAGCAATGGACAGATCATCTAAGCAGAAAATCAACAAGGAAACAAGAGCTTTGAATGATACATTGGACCAGATGGACCTCATAGATATTTAGAGAACATTGCACCCTAAAACAACAGAATAGTCATTCTTCTCGAGCGCACATGGAAATTTCTCCAGAATAGACCACATACTGGGTCACAAATCAGGTCTCAACTGATACCAAAAGATTGAGATTATTCCCTGCATATTCTCAGGCCACAATGCTCAAAAACTGGAACTCAATCACAAGAAAAAAATTTGGCAGAAATTCAAACACTTGGAAGCTAAAGACCACTCTGCTCAAGAATGTTTGGGTCAACCAGGAAATCAAAGAAGAACTTAAACAAGTCATGGAAATCAATGAGAACAAAACCACATTGGTCCAAAACCTATGGGATACTGCAAAGGCAGTCCTAAGGGGGAAATACATAGTCATCCAAGCCTCACTCAAAAAAAATAGAAAAATCCTGAATTCACCAACTAACTCTACACCTTAAAGAACTAGAGAAAAAGCAACAAACGATGCCTAAGCCACACATTAGAAGAGAAATAATTAAAATTAGAGCAGAAATCAATGAATTAAAAACCAGAAACGCAGTAGATCAGATCAACAAAACTAGAAGTTGGTTCTTTGAAAGAATTAATAAGATCAATAAACCACTGGCCAGACTTATCCAAAAGAAAAGAGAAAGGACCCAAATTAATAAAATTATGAATTAAAAGGGAGAGATCATGACTAACACCAAGGAAATAGAAACAATTATTAGCAATTAGTATCAACAACTATATGCCAATAAACTGAGCAATCTGGATGAAATGGAGGCCTTCCTGGAAACCTATAAGCTGCCAAGACTGAAACAGGAAGAAACTGACAACCTGAATAGGCCAATAACCAGTAATGAGATTGAAGCAGTGATCAAAAACCTCCCAAAAAACAAGAGTCCAGGGCCTGATGGATTCCCTGGGGAATTCTACCAAACATTCAAAGAGGAAATAATACCTATTCTACTGAAGCTGTTTCAAAGAATAGAAACAGAAGGAAAACTTCCAAACTCATTCTATGAGGCCAACATTACCTTAATCCCCAACCAGGCAAAGACCCCATCAAAAAGAATTTCAAACCAATATCCCTGATGAATATGGATTCCAAAATCCTCAACAAAATCCTAGCTAATAGGATCCAACAATACATTAGAAGGATCATCCACCACAGTTCAACATTTGCAAATCAATCAATGTGATAGAACACATTAATAAGAGGAGGGAGAAGAGCCATATGGTCCTCTCAATTGATGCAGAAAAAGCATTTGACAAAATACAACATCCTTTCTTGATTAAAACTCTTCAGAGTATAGGGATAGAGGGAACATTCCTCAAGTTCATAAAAATCCATCTATGAAACACCCACAGCGAATATCATCCTCAATGGGAAAAGCTGAGAGCCTTTTCCTTAAGATCAGGAACATGTCAAGGATGCCCACTCTCGCCACTATTGTTCAACATAGTACTAGAAGTCCTAGCAACAGCAATCAGACAACAAAAAGAAATAAAAGGTATTCCAATTGGCAAAGAAGAAGTCAAACTCTCTCTTTTCGCAGACGACATGATACCTTATGTGGAAAACCCAAAGACTCCACCCCCAAATTACTAGAACTCATACAGCAATTCAGTAATGTGGCAGGATAAAAAATCAATGCACAGAAATCAGTTGCTTTCTTATACACTAACAACGCAACTGTAGAAAGAGAAATTAGAGAAACGATTCCATTTACAATAGCACCAAAAACCATAAGATACCTCAGAATAAACCTAACCAAAGAGGTAAAGGATCTATACTCTAGGAACTACAAAGCACTCATGGAAGAAATTGAAGAAGACACAAAAAGATGGAAAAATATTCCATGCTCATAGATCAGAAGAATAAACATTGTTAAAATGTCTATGCTACCCAGAGCAATCTATACCTTCAATGCCATCCCAATCAAAATTCCAATGACATATTTCAAAGTGCTGGAACAAACAATCCTAAAAGTTGTATGGAATCAGAAAAGACCCCGAATTGCTAAGGAAATATTGAAAAAGAAAAACAAAGCTGGGGGCATCACGTTGCCCGATTTCAAGCTATATTACAAAGCTGTGATCACCAAGACAGCATGGTACTGGCACAAAAACAGACATATAGACCAATGGAACAGAATAGAAAGCCCAGATGTAGACCCTCAACTCTATGGTCAAATAATCTTTGACAATGCAGGAAAAAACATGCAATGGAAAAAAGACTGTCTCTTCAATAAATGGTGCTGGGAAAATTGGACAGCCACATGCAGAAGAATGAAACTCGACCATTCTCTAACACAATTCACAAAGATAAACTCAAAGTGGATGAAAGACCTCAATGTGAGACAGGAATCCATCAAAATCCTAGAGGAGAACATAGGCAGTAACCTCTTTGACATCGCCCACAGCAACTTCTTTCAAGACATATCTCCAAAGGCTAGTGAAACAAAAGCAAAAATGAACTTTTGGGACTTCATCAAGATAAAAAGCTTCTGCACAGCAAAGGGAACAGTCAACAAAACAAAGAGGCAACACACAGAATGGGAAAAGATATTTGCAAATGACACTACAGATAAAGGGCTGGTATCCAAGATCTATAAAGAACTCCCAAACTCAACACCCAAAAAACAAATAATCAAGACAAAAATGGGCAGAAGATATGAAAAGACACTTCTCTGAAGAAGACATACAAATGGCTAACAGACACATGAAAAAATGTTCATCATCATTGGCCATCAGGGAAATCCAAATCAAAATCACATTGAGATACCAACTTACACCAGTTAGAATGGCAAAAATGGACAGGGAAAGAAACAACAAATGTTGGAGAGGTTGTGGAGAAAGGGGAACCCTCTTACACTCTTGGTGGGAATGCAAGTTGGTACAGCCACTTTGGAAAACAGTGTGGAGGTGCCTCAAAAATGTAAAAATAGAGCTACCCTATGACCCAGCAATTGCACTACTGGGTATTTACCCCAAAGACACAGATGTAGTGAAAAGAAGGGCCATATGCACCCCAATGTTCATAGCAGCAATGTCCGCAATAGCCAAACTGTGGAAAGAGCTGAGATGCCCTTCAACAGGTGAATGGATAAAGATGTGGTCCATATATACAATGGAATATTACTCAGCCATCAGAAAGGATGAATACCCAACTTTTGCATCAACACGGATGGGACTGGAGGAGATTATGCTAAATGAAATAAGCCAAGCAGAGAAAGTCAATTATCATATGGTTTCACTTATTTGTGGAACCTAAGGAATAGCATGGAGGACATTAGGAGAAGGAAGGGAAAAATGGGGGGGGGGGAATCGGAGGGAGAGATGAACCATGAGAGACTATGGACTCTGAGAAACAAACAGGGTTTTAGAGGGGAGGGGGAAAGGGGGATTGGTTAGCCCGGTGATGGGTATTAAGGAGGGCACGTACTGCATGGAGCACTGGGTGTTATACAAAAACAATGGATTGTGGATCACCACATCAAAAACCAATGATGTATGGTGACTAACATAACATAATAAAATTAAAAAAAAAAAGAAATATAAAAACTAACCCAAATGTTTTTCAAGTTCACAGGATCTATGGTAATCTTCAATAAATAAAAGCTAGCTAAGTTTGTTGGTTTAAATAAAACAGCATGCCTTTAGAGCTATCAATATTAAATATAATGCAGGCATATAATTTTATTCTACTAGGTTTACTAAAAGTCAAACAAGCTCATGTTCTCTCTGTTAGGAATTTGTCAACCAAAAAGATAACTTAAGATGATTAGCTACTTAATGTCTCATGAAATTTTCATGAGTAATCTAAGCATAATTATGAAGAACAAGTAAATTAAATAGATGTAAGCAAGACAAAAGTTTATAAATGTACTTTTCAATAATAATTATGCTTTATGGTATGTCTACATAAAAATAGTTCTGAAAAAAAAGTTTTTGGTAACTTGAAATTTTAAAGTTATAATGAGGTAAGTTAAATGATGGATATTCATTAAATAAGGAAAATATCTCCATTCAAGTAAATTAGATACTTTCGGCAGCATGGTTTTTTTTTTTTAAGATTTTATTTATTTATTTGAGAGAGAGATAGTGAGCACAAGTGGGGAGGGGGGGAGAGGGAGAAGCAGACTCCCCAAAGAGCAGGGAGCCCGATGTGGGACTCGATACCACGACCCCAGGATCATGACCTGAGCCGAAGGCAGATGCTTAATGGACTGAGCCACCCAGGTGCCCCAACAGCATTGTTAATTAAGTAATGATGTATAACCTTCTTGGATTGTATTTGTATGTGTATATGTTATTAATTTAAGTGTTCCAAAAATTTTATAAAATTCCTAAAAATCTGATATGTCCTGGTATAATATTGCCAGTCATAATTCTAGTTATCATCTAAAATATTGTGTCTCACAGTAATAACCAAATTTCCTTGTCAATTCCATTATAATAAACTTTCATCAGATCTTTAACATTGGGCATTTTTAAACCTTTCATCACTTATAGGCAGTAATTATCTTACTTTGATGCTTTTGTAAAAGTGAGATTCACAGAAAGGAACCTATCAGTACTTTTTCCCACTTACACTATTGCAAAATTACAAGATGTCAAATCTTGGGTGCATACTTCACAACTAAAGAAGACCCCACCTGACCTCTGGTCCTGCATAAATGCCAGAAACCTCAAAATCAAATTGACTAGGAAGAGAAGTAGCTAACATTGAGGTAGATTACTTCCTCCCAAAACAACAGATCAAGAATATTTCTTTCCATTTCTCCTTCCTTCTCTGACCATCCTTTTCATAATCCTTATATTATTAAGGCCTTTATGATTCTTATCCACCTTTTGTCCTGCCCTGGCCTGGGAAGATAAATGCCATTGTTCACATATCTTAAGATATTGCAGTGGGGGGTAATCCAACCTTCAACTGACTGGATTTTCTGTGATGTTCTTTATTCTATAAAAGCGTCCTACCTTCTGGCCCATTTTGCAGTTCTCTGAAAGAAGACTATCCACTTCATGAAGTATTATATAAATTTTGCTTGTATCATCTAAATTGTCTTCCTTAATCATTTTTTTAAGATAGATTTTTTTTTTAGGTAGAAGCCTGTGACATCAATTGACATTAGATGGTACTGATAAGAATCTGTAGTCATGTGCAAGCTGTTATCAAAGCCATATTTTAAAGCTCCAATTTCTAAAATAGTCACACTGTAGAATCTGCTTATTTTCTTTTTGTCTGTTTGCAGCCAACACAAATTTTACCTCATTTAACTAGATTATCAGCAATACACACATGTAGGACCAATATTGAATGCCCAGTGTTAAATCATTTGATGTTAGGTAATTTCCTTTCAAACCAGTTTTTCTACTATGGCAGAGTTTCTTTATACTCATGAAAGAAAAATCCCAACTGATTCTGAAGGCAACAGTTCAATATAAATTGGCCCTTTCTCCTGCATACTAAAGAAGAATGCTTATGAAAGGAAGAAGAGAAAAAAGGAGAAAGAAAGCTGAGAAGAAGAAAGATGTAAGAATAGAAGATGAGAAATAGACAAAAAAATTGAGATATGGGAAAATTTCCACAACCTCAGAGAGTAGGAAGTAACTTTTTAGGGGAGAGAGGAATTGCATCATTAAAAAACAAAAAACAAAAAACAAAAAACAACAATAAACCTAATGTAAAGGAAGAAAAATGTTAACACTGGTTCTATGACTTTAAAAATAATTAAGAATATGTGGACTTTATAAAACAGTAAAAAATATAATAATAATAATAACTCAGCATCCAGAACACAAAAAGGGACATGATGAAGAAGGATAGACATTAAAAAGAAAGCAATTAAAATAATGAGGGGCGCCTGGGTGCTTCAGTTGGTTAGGCTTCTGATCCTTTTTTATAAGATTTTATTTATTTATTTGAGAGACAGAATGAGAGAGGGAGAGAGAGAAGGGTCAGAGGGAGAAGCAGACTCCCTGCTGAGTGCGGAGCCCGATGCGGGACTCAATCCCAGGACCCCAGGACCATGACCTGAGCAGAAGGCAGTCGCTCAACCAACTGAGCCACCCAGG
Organism: Neomonachus schauinslandi; assembly: GCF_002201575.2. NCBI lineage: Eukaryota > Metazoa > Chordata > Mammalia > Carnivora > Phocidae > Neomonachus > Neomonachus schauinslandi. The sequence goes on along the minus strand of NC_058403.1, from coordinate 23,002,925 downwards.
CACCCCAGCTTCTGACTCTTGATGTCAGCTGAGATCATAATCTCAGGGTCTTAAAATTGAGCCTGGCATCAGGCTCCATGCTCAGCAGGGAATCTGATATTCTTTCTCTCCCTCTTCCTCTACCCCTCCCCCTGCTTATTCTCCTCTCCCTCTCTCTCTCTCTCTCTCTCACTCTCAAATAAATAGATAAATAATTAAAAAAATAAACTGTACCGAGATTACAAAAATGACCTAGTACATATAAAATCTATATATATTAGATATAGTAGAGTGTATTCTACTTAACAAACACTAAAACAAAGGAAAGGACATTTCTCAGAGAAGAAAAGGTTAGAGATAAAATCATAAAGGAGAAATTGATATGTGTTAAGATTGAGAGCAAAATGCTTGGTTTTACTGAAAAAGAAACTTAATACATAGAAAAATAAAATGTGAGGAAGACTTAATTTACTATAATTGACTCATTAAGATCAAAAAAGATTAATATCAAGAGAAAACACTTCAATTAATTTGGGTAAAATGAATACATTTAAATAATGCCAAAATATCCAACTTCCCAAAAGAGCCAATCAATTTATGTGGAAAAGAAAATATATGTTGGGTTTATCTTCTGTCACTCAAAATGTTGAAGAGCAGAAGGGAAATTGCTATATTGTTTTGAGAGGGAAAATTTATGGTATAAAAATTCGAAACACAACTGCTTTGTTATTCATGTGTGAAGGTAATCAAAAGGTACTCCTTAGATATGCAAAATCTCAGAAAATATATCACCAACATAAACTTCATGAAAAAAACATGTCTTCATTACATATTCTAGTCAGTTGAAATTTTCTTTTTAAAATGAAGACAGAGTATAAAAGGGCTGTCAGAGGATATTGAAAGGTATCTTAGGGGCACCTGGGTGGCTCAGTCGTTAGGTGTTTGCCTTCGGCTGGGGTCATGATCCCAGGGTCCTGGAGTCGAGCCCCACATCGGGCTCCTTGCTCAGTGGGGAGACTACTCCCTCTCCCGCTCCTCCAGCTTGTGTTCCTTCTCTCTCTCTGTGTCTCTCTCTGTCAAACAAACAAATATCTAAAAAAAAAAAAGAAAGGTGTTACATATATATATATAATTATATGTTTACAAACAGAACTCCAGAATATAAAATGTTGAAAAACCTTGAAGCCAGCAAACTGGGAAAAATATAAAATATCTATCTTTGTGAACTTACATAAAGGGTAGGCAATTTTATTTCATTTTATATGTAAATAATTACATAACCACAGATTTAAGAACACATTTTGGTTTTTTGATTATTTTATGAAATATTTTTACTTATAAAAATAACATAGGTGACAATTCAATACAATAAGGCATGGTTCTTTTCTTGCTTTTACTTTTTTTTTAGTATTTTAAAATTTATTTATTTATTTATTTTTAAGATTTTATTTATTTGCGAGAGAGAGAATGAGAGACAGAGCATGAGAGGGAGGAGGGTCAGAGGGAGAAGCAGACTCCCTGCTGAGCAGGGAGCCCGGTGCGGGACTCGATCCCGGGACTCCAGGATCATGACCTGAGCCGAAGGCAGTCACTTAACCAACTGAGCCACCCAGGCACCCCGTATTTTAAAATTTAATTACATTATAGTTAACATACAGTTTTATATTAGTTTCAGGTGTACCATATACTGATGCAGCAGCTCCATATATTACTCAGTGCTCTTTATGATGTATACTCTTAATTATCTTCACCTATTTCACCCACCTTCTCTCTGGTAATCATCAGTTTTTTCTCTACAGTTGAGAGTCTGTTTTTTTGGTTTGTCTCTCTCTCTCTCTGTGTTTGCTTTCCTTTGTTCATTTGTTTTGCTTCTTAAATTCCACATGAGTGAAATCATATGGTATTTGTCTTTCTCTGACTGGCTTATTTCAGTTAGCATTGTGCTCTGTAGATCCATTAATCTGTCTTCCACATGCATGTAATTTCACATCCAAAATAAAATCAGTGTTCATCTCTCCTTATATTTCTTATCATAAATATTATAAAATAATTGAAAGTGTAAATCTCAAGAAGAATCTATTTGTAGTTTATGTTCAAATAAAATAAGAAAAGAAATATTTGACCAACATTAATATCTTGGTAAGAATTTCACCACAAGGGAGTGATGTCCAGGAATTACTCCTAGGTAAAATGTTATTGGATCAAGTTTGAAGAATTAAATATGACAAAGATTAATACTTTCTTTTCATGAAAAAGGCAGATATTCCAAGAGAAACTAAAAGATAGTGTAAACTAAATGAAAATAAAAATACAACCTATCAAAATTTGTGGGATGCAGCAAAGAAGTGCTTGAGAGAAATGTATAGCATTCAATGAATATATTATAAAAAAGAAAGATTAAAATTAAATAATCTAAGCTTCTAACATGAAAAAGAGAGAAAGAAGAGCAATTTAAGCTTAAACAAAAAATACAACAGAAATCAATGAAATTGAAAACAGGAAAATCAAAGATGATTTTTGAAAAGATTTTTTAAAAACTGATAAAAGTTTTTTTAAAAAAGGATTTATAAAAACTCTAGCCAGGTTAACCAAAACAAAACAAAACAAAACAAAACAAAACAAAAAAAAGGAAGATATATCCTGCTATAATGTTATCAGTCATAATTCCAGTTATCATCTTAAAATGTTGTGTGTCACAGAAATAACCAAATTTCCATGTCTAGTTTTCCAGAAATGAGTGTTTTTCACTCACTGGCTCATACCTTGTGCAATAAGACAAGAAAATGAAATAAAAAGTATACAGATGTGAATCAATTCTGCAAATTTGACTATTTTAGATACCACATGTAAGTGGAATCATACAGTACTTGTCTTTCTGTGACTGGCTTATTTACTTTAGCATCATGTCCTCAAAGTTCATCCCTGGTGTAGCATATTTCAGAATTTTCTTTTTTTATGGCTGAATAATATTCTGTATGTGTATATACTACATTTTCTTTATCTAAAACAATCTTATATGCACCTCTAAGTTAAAGTATTAAAAGTTAAGATAAAGTACATTTTTTACATAGAAATATGAAATATTTACTTAAAACTTAGACAAATACCCATAGATTGAAAAAACAAATTATTCCTATAAAAAATTACTTTGAAGAAAGTTTCCAACCTCAGATGCATTTATGAAGGGAGTCAATTCAAACATTTATGGAATATATATACTCTAGAAAGTGTTGCAGAGCAAAAAGGGAAAAATAAACAATTACACCAAACTAAAAATCCTGTGCACAATGAAGAAAACTATCAATAAAACAGAAAGGTAATCTACTGAATGGGAGAAGATATTTGCAAATGACATACCTGATAAAAAGTTATTATCCAAAATATATAAAGAACTCATACAACTCAACTTCAAAAACATTCAAGGCAATTTAAAACTGGACAGAGAGGGGCACCTGGGTGGCTCAGTTGGTTAAGTGGCTGGCTTTTGATTTTGGGCTCAGGTCATGATCTCAGGGCCCTGGGATCAAGCCCTCTGTTGGGCTTCATGCTCAGTGGGGAGGCTGCTTGAGGATTCTCTCTGCATCTCCTTCTGCACCTCAACCTCAAATAAATAAATAAATAAATCTTAAAAAAAAAAAATGGACAGAGAACCGGAATAGATATTTTCCAAAGAAGACATACAGATAGCCAGCAGACACATGAAAAGGTGCTCAACATCACTAATGAGGAAAGTGCAAATCAGAACCCCAATGAGATATTGTCTTATATTTGTCAGAGTAGCCAAAATCAAAAAGACAAGAAACAGCAAGTGTTGGGCGCCTGAGTGGCTCAGTTGGTTAAGCGACTGCCTTCGGCTCAGATCATGATCCTGGAGTCCCTGGATCGAGTCCCGCATCGGGCTCCCTGCTCGGCGGGGAGTCTGCTTCTCCCTCTGACCCTCCTCCCTCTCATGCTCTCTGTCTCTCATTCTCTCTGTCTCAAATAAATAAATAAAATCTTAAAAAAAAAAAAGAAACAACAAGTGTTGGTGAAGATGTGGAGAAAAAGGAACTCTTGTGCACTGTTGATGAGAATGTAAATTGGTGCAACCACTGTGGAAAACAATATGGGGGTTTCTTAAAAAATTAAAAATAGAAATACCATGGGCTCCAATAATTTCAACTACTGGGTACTTACCCAGAGAAAACAAAGACACTAATATTAAAAGATAGATGCACCCCTGTGTTTATTGCAGCTTTATTTACAATAGCCAAAATATAGAAGCAACCCAAGTGTCCATTGATAGGTGAAGAGATAAAGAAGATGTAGTACACACACACACACACACACACACACATACACTGGAATATTGCACAGCCATAAAAAAAGGATGAGATCTTGCCATTTGTGACAACACGGATGGACCTAGAGCACTTACTATGCTACGTGAAATAAGTTAGACTGAGAAAGACAAATACCATATGATTTCACTCATATGTAGGATATAAAAAAAAACCCAAATGGATAAACAAACAAAAAACAGGATCAGACCTATAAATATAGAGAACAAACTGATAGTTGCCAGAGGGAAGGGGGATAGGAAAAAATGGATGAAGGAGAGTGGGAGATAAAGGCTTCCAGGAATGGAATGAATACTTCATGGGAATAAAAGGCACAGCATGGGGAATATAGTCACTGATACTGTAATAGCACTGTATGGTGACAGATGGTAGCTACATTGTGGTGAGCATAGCATAAGGTATAGAAAAGTTGAATCACTATCTTGTACACCTGATACTAATGTAATAATGTGTGTCAACTATACTCAAATAAAAAAAAATTAAAAGAAAGAAAAAAAGAAATTTATGGGGTTGGATGTGGAAATGAAGTAGGAAGAAAATTTCAGTGTCATGGAACCCAAGTGAGAGAGTGTGACAACTGATATTCAATCTTAGTAGCAATATTTCATTGTGCAATGCCATCAACACCTTATGCATTTTTACCACCTGAGAAAAGTGTTAATTTACATTGTGACTGCTTTGGCTCAAATAGGTCCCTAGTCATCTAGTTTTCTTTCATTTTTTTTTTTTTCAGAAATTAATGTATGTTGTAAATGGGAACTCTAGAGCCCTCAGTTGTAAATAGCTGTTTCTGGCTTATGAACTGACATTTAAATACATTATGTATAGGATATATGATCTATTCTCTCCGAAGCATTATTGCACCTAAGAATCTTTATGATCAATTCACAAATGTTATTTGGATGCAGGAAAATATATAATAATTCTAAGCAATCTCAGGTATTTACCCGAAGTCCTTTAATATTACATTCCAATTTCTAACTCATTGGATTTCATACCCTTTTGATCAATAATTACCTGTTACCATCAGGAACATTTCTTCAAGCTCAAATTCCATTTATGCCCAGAGGTTTGTTTACAGCTTTCTTTTCTTTTGGGTCAGAAGATGGGCTTTGATATTCTGGGATATTTAATTTTCATTATAAAAGGTCTACATGATTATTTTTTTCTTTTTTTAATTACATCAAGTATATTTTTTATCTCCTACTTCAAATATTTAGTTCATTTTTTTTATTCCAAAGAAAGCAATTAGGAGGTGACAATTTTTTATTTCTTTTTTTTTTTTTAAGATTTTATTTATTTATTTGAGACAGAGAGCATGAGAGGGAGGAGGGTCAGAGGGAGAAGCAGACTCCCCGCCGAGCAGGGAGCCCGATGCGGGACTCGATCCCGGGACTCCAGGATCATGACCTGAGCCGAAGGCAGTCGCTTAACCAACTGAGCCACCCAGGCGCCCCGGAGGTGACAACTTTTTAAAAAAATTTATTTACTTATTTGACAGAGAGAGACACAGAGAGAGAGGGAACACAAGCAGGGGGCGGTGGGAGAGGGAGAAGCAGGCTTCCTGCCAAGAGGGGAGCCCGATGTGGGACTCGATCCCAGGACCCTGGGATCATGACCTGATCCTAAGGCAGACGCTTAACGAATGAGCCACCAAGGCGCCCCTAGAAGATGACAATTTTTAAAATGTGTGCTTTTGACCATTAAGAGCTTAAGAAGTGCCTATTTTCTTATATTTACCTTCTTAAAAGTGCTTTTATGCCCTTCAAATGGTTTCTAAAACTTTCCTCTAAATCATTCTTAGAATTACAGTTCTTGACAATTCACTAAAATGTGTCTTATATACCTCATGCCAGCAAGTTGCCCAGTCTCTTGTCCTGAAAGCCAGGTCAGTTACTTTATATACCACCCGGAGTGGCCCAATAAATGGGTAAAAGAGTACAGATGGCCCTAGGTTAATTCCTGTATCTCCACTATTCTCCTCTTTTTTTTTTCTACTTACTTGCAGTAGTTCTCTTTTCCTGGGCTTAGTATCTGATCTCTATCTTTATTTGATTTCAGCCCCTAATGTTCACTGTCTTCATTTTGAACCTCAGCAGTTGTGCATATTTTAGTTTTGATAGTTACATTCAGCCATGCAACTATTTTCCAAGCACCTACAAAGTATTAGGAATTATATATATATATATATATAACATAATCTCAATCTTGTTGTTTTGTAAAGAAAAAACCTTGTATATCAGCCCAGAGTATAAGCAGACACACACACACACACACACACACACACACACACCCCTGCGGTGATGGAAGAAGGAACCATAAAAAATTAAATAAAGTAATAGGTATTTTCTAAGCAGTGTTGCTGGCAAGAAGTTACAATGTTGCTGGCGAGATGTGTACTCTGTGATATCCAGATAGAATTCAGGTCTTGGTTCCGTATCTTCCTTTCACTTCTTTGAAATCCTTTTGCTCCATATTAGAAAATCTTTGACTTAAAATTAATGATCCTAGCTAGGTGGCTGGTGGATATTTGCTAAAACTTTTAAAGCATTTTATTAACTTAGATTGACATAACTGGGCAGGAATAGTCTAGTAAGAATTTACTTGCACAATTTTAATTCTAGAAATACATGACCTCATCAGTGAAACTTCTGAGAAAGCAGAGTAAAACAATGCTACATAGTTCTCACGATCGACTAAGATTAACTCGTCGAATCCAAGTATTTTCAAAACAAGATTTCAGAAATTATTCTCCTTGTGGTTAATTATACTTGATTCCCTGCATTCATCATGAAAGCTGGGGAGATAATTTGCCTGGGGTTGAAAACATCACTACATTACTCTTTATAGGAACTATGGTCATATACTTTGAAATGATTTTTAATAAAACACCAAGGTAAAAAATTCTTCTGAAAGTCAGTGCCTAACTAGAATTCCAAATATTTTCAAGAATAAGAAATCCATGACTTGGGCACCTGGGTGGCTCAGTTAGCGGTCGCCTTCGGCTCAGGTCATGATCCTGGAGTCCCGGGATCGAGTCCCACATCAGGCTCCCTGCTCGGCGGGGAGTCTGCTTCTCCCTCTGACCCTCCTCCCTCTCGTGCTCTCTGTCTCTCATTCTCTCTCTCGCAAATAAATAAAATCTTTAAAAAAAAAAAAAAAAGAAATCCACGACTTACCTTAATCAAATTAAGTTCCAACTGTAAACAAAATAGCCTTGTTATACAGTGTCAGTTGATAAAGACCACTGAAGTATGCCCTCTTAAGAATAAAAGGGTTCCAGTTAGAGTATTTTTGAACCACTTCACAGTAAACCAAATAAAACAGAATCAGATCATAAACATACTCTCTTTTCTCTAGGTCACGTTTTTGTCAACTATGCTTCCCAATTTTTCTTTCACTTTTCCATCTAATCAAGACCATTGCTTCATCTATGGATTTGGCAATAGGTAAAAACACCTACAAGTATAATTTTCCTGTATTTCACTTCTTGAAATCCCAATCCTTCAGTGTGATCCTCTGAAACTTGGTCATAGATTATTATTTTCATCTTGGAATTCTGACATTTCTTCATAACAGAGTTGAATACTCATTTCCAAAGAATATGACCTAAGCCAGTCCAACACCCACACTATCAATTTTTAATTTTCAAAAGATATAGACTCCTACTTTTAATCACAAAAGGAAAAGCTTATTTTTCTGATTCAATGATTATTTTGAAACATGCATCACAATAGGAGATGTTTTCCCCAGAATATTTCAGGATGATTTCATCAAATATCTTAACCCTTTTGCTCTCTTGTCATTATCTGTTTATAAATGAGCTAAATTTTAGAAATGACATATGGTAATGGTTATAGTTTCAGGCTTTCAGCCAAGAAATTGAGTAACAATAGAGGAGCTGAGTTATAGATGCTGAGCCAATAAGGACTGTTTTTTTTTCTGATACTATTTCTAATTTCTGATGAGAGCAACAGTTACAGATACACTTGCACACACATATATTTACAGATGTACATGTAAGTATGCACACACATATAGAATAAATATGTGAACAGACTCTCCAAGTGCACTGAAAAGATCTTACCATGGACTAATTTTTAGTGATCATTTCATCAAACAAGTGGGATTCACACTTCTATTTCCACAACTGAGTAGAGAAAATAGAAGTAGGATAGGTTTAAAGGAACATTCACAGTCATCAGGCAACAAAATTATTGGTTAAAAATTATTTTCTCTTCTATCATTCTGTCCAAAGTTATGCTAGACATTTTACAATTAAGCATATTTTACTGCCAAATATTAATGTCCCTATTTTAATTCACACACAGAAAAAGAAATATAAATTTATGGGGAGAAGAACAGTAATATAAAACAAGGACCACTTATTTCCCAAATCGATATTCTAAGGTCTAAAACCTTAGAGGTGTTTACTAAAACTGTTCTTTCCATCCAGTGTGTCTTCATTTTTTCTTTTAAATATTTACTTATTTATTTTGGAGAGAGAGAGAGTGTGTTCAGGGGTGAGGAGCAGAGAGAGAGGGAGAGAGAAAATTTCAAGCCGACTCCCCACTTAGTGTGGACTTTGATGCTGGGCTCTATCTCACGAACCCGAGATTAGGACCTGGGCTGAAATCAAGCATTGGACCTTAACCAACTGAGCCACCCAGGCACCCCCAGTCACCGGTCAAGTATGGTTTTAAATGAAAGCCAACAGAATGCTGATAACCTGAAACCAACATTGACTTCCATATTTATTTTGGGCAGTCAAAGATTGAATGCTTTTTTTGTTCTTTAAAATATATTAAGAAAGAAAAAAAGATAATACCTTAAATAAAATTCATATTTCCAAATCCATAAATCTTTTTACATTTTAATTTTTTATTTGTTTTGAAGTTTAACATACTGATGGAAAAGTATACAAATCATAGATTTTTAGGTCAGTCTTCTTTAAGAAAACAAACTCACCTATATACTTAACACCCACATCAGGAACCAATATTATCAGCGACCCGGAAGAGTTCTCAAGCTTCTTCTCAATCACTATAGCCAGGGAAAAGTACTTATTAACTTGTCTTCCAAAATTCTAAATAGGTTTTATTTTAAAACTATATAAATAGAATTATAAAATAGTTCTTCTATTTCTCGCTTCTTTCTCTAAAGCTTAAGTTTTCAAATCCATACTTATTATATCATGTAGCAGTGATTCATTCATTTTCAGCAACACATTAATTTTTATGAATTCACATATGAATTTTACATAATTTACTTGACTATTCCATTAGTGATGGATATTAAATACCTTCCAGTTTATAGCTATTATGAATATTGCTGTTGTGAACATTCATATACCTGTACTTTGGTAAACATACTTCTTCATTGCTTTGAGGTATGTAACTAGAAGTGAAATTCCTGAGTTTCTTAAGGTATGGTTTTGAAGAAATTGACAAACTGTTTTCTAAAGTTGTTTTAACAAATTTTACTCTCCCATCAACAGTATTTGAAAGTTCCAGTAGCTCTGTATCCTCATTCACTTTTAGTGTTTTCTGTTGGTTCCATTTTAGTCATTCTGTTAGGTGGCTAATGAATTTAGCCACCTTTTAATGTGTATTGATCACCTTGACATCCTCTTTTTAAAATAGCTGATTAAGTCTTTTCTCTATTTTTCTATTGAATTACTTTTATTTCTCAATGGTTGTAGGAGTTTTTTAAATAGTCTTTTTATAGTATTGGAGCTTATATAAGTATATGTATTGTAAATATCTCCCCCACTTGGTGGCTTTCCTTTCTCTTCAGTGATCTCTTTTAATCAGAGGTTCTTAATTTTAGTGAAATTAATCTATCTAGTTGTACTTTTATGGATCACAGTCTCTGTCTAGTTTTTATGTATTGCCTACCCCAAAGCCAAGAAAATATCTTCATAGTTTTCTCTAAAAGCTTGCTTTATTTATCTTTGACCTTTAGATCAATAATCCACTTGGGCCTGGTATTTCTTTGTGAGTTCGAATACAAGTTTTATTTTTCACATATGGCTAGCCAGTTGCCCCAACACTATTTACCATCCTTTCTACATGGCTCTGCGGTGTCATCGCCATGAATCTATTTGTAATATAGGCATGGGTCTATGTCTGGATCATATTCTGTGTCATTAGCCTACTGATGCTAATGTGCCAATAGCATACTACCACGTGGTCTTAATTCTTTAGCTTTTTTTTTATTTAAAGATTTTATTTATTTATTTGACAGAGAGAGACACAGCGAGAGAGGGAACACAAGCAGGGGGAGTGGGAGAGGGAGAAGCAGGCTTCCCGCCGAGCAGGGAGCCCGATGCGGGGCTCGATCCCAGGACCCTGGGATCATGACCTGAGCCGAAGGGAGATGCTTAACGACTGAGCCACCCAGGCACCCCAATTCTTTAGCTTTTTAATCCTCAGTGTCTGATAGGTTCTGGCTTTAAGTTTTCTTTCTTAATCTTTCTTTCTTAGTTTCAGATTGATTATTCTTGGCTATTTGTATTTTCATGCGAGTTTTACAATCATTTCAATCGTATCAATTTCCACAACACCAACAACTGGAGTTTTATTTAGGATTTCATTGAAAATGTAAATCAGTTTTTGATGAAGGGGCATCATTACAATGTCCAAGGTGTAGGCTATGTTATTTAGTTATTCTGCAATTTCTGTAAATAAATTATTTCATCACATTATGAAAAGGAAACCTTCATAAAAGTTTAAAATTTGTTACTTTACCCAAATTAGAGATCTTTAAAAATATATTTTAAAGAATGTACATGAAAGTTTGAACTTTCAGGTATCAGACCATTGTATAAGTAGAGAGGCACTGTATCCCATGTCATAGTATATATGGATGAAAACATGTGGAAGCTCACATAGCATGTAAAATTCAATTCCATTGTTTAGCTTTATTCTTATCTGGGATCTAAAAAAGTACATTAAGTGCCAATCAAATGACCAGAACTCAAAAGAGTCTCCTGGAGAAGACAGAAGATAGAAAAACTTATTTAGCTACTCTCCAGTGAAGTGAGCCCTACTTATTACTAAACTACTTAATTGGACCCTATGTGGAGATAATAACAAAATTAATTCTATCAGAATACACTGTAATCTGCTACATGTTAGGAAAGAAAATAGAAAAATATGTAAGAAGTTAAAAAAAAAAAGAACCTTCTCCTTTCAGTCCAAATTATAGTCCCAAGAATTCAGGTCAATATTTCATCCGACCAAATTATATAACCAATCCCTGATATAATGGACTATAAGAAGGAGCCAAGTGTTATGAATAACTAGACCATTTCTGAGAACTACTCTATTCTCTTGTATCAGCTTGAGAATTTTTAAGAAATAACATGCTTATCATTTTCACTTATTTCTTGAAAGCTCCTGATAATATAAATATAAATCATCTATGATTCAAATTGTGCAATCTAACTCAACATATTAACTAAAATTGCATCATTTCATTTTGCTAGGACCAAATTGCTAAAAATAACATTTTTAAGGTCAAATTTCTAATAAAAAGAGAATAAAATGCATTTTCCAAGAATATTTAACATTTTATTACCTACTTTACTTAATTCTTTAGATAAATTAGGTGTTTTCAGGACAGCTGCAACAGACAAGAGATTTTTCCTCCTTCCTGATGACATTGTCATTTTATCTCAACCACGAGTATCCACTGAAAATAATAGAGAACTGAGGTAACTACTCAGGTAGTTAAGGGAGCACTTTCCATTTTTATATCTTAGTGGGTTTCTCAAAACACAGACCTACTCACAATTAGGTCTTGCATTAAGAATATACAAAGGATTGTTTTTAAATTAATGCAGTTTCTTTAATTTATGTCTTAAGCATTTTCAATCAAAAAATGTCTCCTCTGTGGTGGCATTTGGAACAAAATCTTGGGTCTCAATTATACACCTATCAAAGTACTTAGATTAAAATCTCTTTATTTGAAGGGAAAACAAAATATGTGTTCCATACTCACAGGCATCCATGATATCCATATGTCTAAGTGATTGCTCTACATATGGCTAAGAATAAATCTCAGGCTTCTAAATCTTCAAAAGTTAATGTTCTGCCCTACTTATATCTAAAGTACATTTGGCATTTTGGGCACTCGTTTCAGGCATCCGAACAAGTATTCCAGCTATGAAGCAGTATGGCATGGTAGAAAAAGCAATGAACAGAGAGCCAGAGGACATTCTGTTCGGTTACAAGTTGTCATTAGCAACTGTGGATCATGGGCAAGAAGTGTACCCTTCTTAAAGAAGCCATATTTGAGCAAAGTCTTAACTGACAAGGAGGGGACCAACCAAAAATTTGTGTAAAAAGCTGGTGTGCAACACACTGTGTTTTATGTTGCTATATGCATAGAGTTTATGTTATATCATTTGTGTGTTGCATGGAATTATTAATATGCTATTGTTTTTGAAATGTATCCCATCCTTCCTCAGTAATCATGATGTTATGAGCATACAGTATTGGGGTCAAATTTAGACACTTAGAGTTAATCATCATATTAAAAAACAGAATTTCTGGGCGCCTGGGTGGCTCAGTTGGTTAAGCGACTGCCTTCGGCTCAGGTCATGATCCTGGAGTCCCGGGATCCAGTCCCGCATCGGGCTCCCTGCTCGGCGGGGAGTCTGCTTCTCCCTCTCCCACTCCCCGTTCGTGTTCCCTTTCTCGCTGTGTCTTTCTCTGTCAAATAAATAAATAAAATCTTAAAAAAAAAAAAACAGAATTTCAAGTGTTTGTCTTCTATACAGTATGGAAAATACGAGCAGGAGAGTGCCATATTATCACATGTTCTTTTACTTTAAATCAAGTGTGTGCGCTAGCCATCTAATGACTAAAGAAAATCCCTATTCCTATAACTCATAAATCCTATAACAAATCTTATCCTGTCCCAGCATCATCTAGTATTATGAGTTGTTTAACCAAAGCTTTGTATCTTTCTCTCCTCTGGTTAATCATTAATTCTCTGACCAGCCACGCAAATATGGCATTGGAAATCTTAGTATTGTCTTTAAAATTATCATCACCTTCTTGGGAACAGAAATTTTGGGAAAATAACAGTTTATTAACTGAAAGGAAATACTCCTTTTTGTCACCTGACATGTATATTAGGTAACTATTAGAAAAAGGTAATTATCAGAGGAGGAGTAAAGAGATAATATGTTATTTTGCTTTATTTAGTGCGCATTTTGTTTGTGTAATTAGAGCACATTTTTAAGCTTTATCAATTTTCAGAATCTAATCAAAAGATTAACAGTCGCTGAAATATCTTAAAATACAGGGTCCCTTGCATAGAAAGAAAACAAAATGTTATTCCATTTTTCCAAGGTACCAATTAAAATGTGTATTTTAATTTTTTTCTACTTTAAGTTTCATCTGAGTCTGATGACCCTATCTTGTTTTGCTTTGCAGGAAACTAAAAATGTCTTCTTTTTGTATACTTAGTAGATCACAGTAGAAAACACATTTATACCATCTTGTGATGACATATCCTAGCTTGTAAATACAGCTAATATTTGTTTTCACTTAATAAGAAAAATTGTTATCCTGTATTCAGTAGAGTGGAAACATACTATTCAAGCTATAATTTTAACTACATTACAGAATGTAAAATAATCTGTTTGCCAAAATATAAAAGATGTTTCAATAACATACAATTCAATTGAAATTTTGAATATACAATTCAAAATTTCACATTCTATTACCTGTATTGAAAGCAGAAATTACAAAGCAGAAATTACATAATTGGCAGACTGGCTTTGATTACAGAAGGTACATTTCAGATGGTATAAAATAGTGGCGAAAAGCCTTGTTTGAAAGGGGAGCACCATTAAGTGCTTAAGTAAGAACAAGCCCTTCTTATGTCTTCTACCCTGTGATAAAATAGGAATACAGAGGTGAATAATATGAAGACTCTTGCTCTCAAAAAAAAACAAAAATAAAAATAAAAACTTGGACCTTTCTCTGAGGTTACCATCAGCAGTTTCCCACAATTTCTTCTTCTTGGACTTCCATTCTCAATTACCTACTAATGTATTATGTGATTAATTATAGTAAATAATTTACATGTATTCAGTGTTTATGTTTGAGTTACAATATGCCAATGCTGTTGGAGATTACTAAAATAGGAAAAAATTCCTGAATACAAAGGAACTTGACAATGTGTTATCAGGTTAGTGGAATTTCATATAAGGCAGACATATCTTTTACTAATCAAAAAGTGGTAGTGCTCGGGCGCCTGGGTGGCTCAGTTGGTTAAGCGACTGCCTTCGGCTCAGGTCATGGTCCCAGAGTCCTGGGATTGAGTCCCACATCTGGCTCCCAGCTCAGCGGGGAGCCTGCTTCTCCCTCTGACCCTATCCCCTCTCATGCTGTTTCTCTCTCTCTCTCTCTTTCTCTCTCAAATAAATAAATAAATAAAATCTTAAAAAAAAAAAGTGGTAGTGCTCAATTAATAAAGCTCTTTAGTATTACATATTATATTACCTACATATATCTTAAAGCGTAAGGTGAGGTTCCCTTGGAAATGCAATTTTATTTCAGTTGCAAATGTTTTTTAAATGCATTTTGAAAAATAATTGCACATAGTGATGATATTTCAATCATTTGAAATTCTATGTGTTTTTAAAATCAAGAATGTGTACTGGATTTTGAGTAGATCGATATTCACTGTATGAGAAAATTAAATTTAAAGTGGTTATATTATGGACCCACATAAAGAAGCTTAATTTTTAAAAGATTTTTACCTGCATGTTTATGTCACAGCATGAGCCAAAAGTACAACTCTGTGGCATAGTTCACTGTTTTGACTTTTGTTTCAATGTAACAAAACGGAAAACAAAATGATTGGAATGATTAGAGCAAGAGTGGAATAACCAACCTGTAGTACAGTAGGATTTGGTCCAACATGTAAAATATGTTGATTACTTACAGCAGATAAAAATGTAGATATTTGAATTTAGAGGTCATTTGTAAAATCATCAGACTTAGAAAGTGTGCAGAGAGAAAGGCTAATGCAACTGCAAACACTACCACCAGCCTAGAACTTTCCAGGCACTGACATGTTCAAAAGAGCATGGCTCCAACAACCATGTTGAGCTGTTGATTCCCTCAACTTTTACAGTGGGCAGTGGGGCTTGGGGCTTTCAGGATCCACAGGATTATTGCTTTTACTAGAATTTGCCTCTTCCATTTATCTAACACTTACTTTCTCAGTTTGTTTTGATATGAAAAACTCTAGTGAGAAATGTTTAAGTTGCTAAAGAAGACAGAGAGAGATCCCAGCTTGCATTATGAAACTAAAAATAGTTAAAATCTTTTGGGATATATTGCCATGTCTTCAAAGGTCCTGAAATATCTTACTTCTCTGCACTCCAGCTAGAGAAAATTCTCTCTTTATCTGCCCATCTTTATTTTCACCATCTCCTTATTTTTATGTTCCAGTATTGATCAAAACAGACACCTGTTTCTGTTCTTGATTAACATTTAGTTCTACATTCTGGAATTCTGTATTTAAAACTACAAATATGATGTTCACTATTTGCATTGTTTAAAAGGAAAATGATAGTTGGGCAGTGAAGGCAGAGCAAGAATGTCTGATCTTAAAACAAAGACTTCTGAACTTGAAAGGCAAACCAAAATTTTAAGAAATGAAATGCCCCTTACCAAACATCCTCAGATTGGGGCACATTGCCCAATTGTTAACAGGATGTCAGCTGTGGATTAGGTTGCATGCCTGCAACTCTGTTTCCCCTATGGTATCATCTCTATATCCCCAGCAAAAATTATTAATAATAAAGAAGACAAAGCATTGATACAGAACACAGTAGGTCAGCATATAACGTGGTTGTGGTTGCTGTTAGCCTAAGGCTGGAGAAACTGGAATGCCAGAACAGAGGGGGCTCTGGACATGTTGGGTCTCATTGGAGAGCCTGCTCCTTCAGCTGCCTTGTTCACTTTGTTTTGACCATGCTCTCCTTGGTGTCCCATGTGTACACCAGACAGGGTCACAGTTTGGGAGTCATCATTTTTGCTTTGTTTTCCTTGTATACTCTAAACACCTAGGAAAGCGAGTGGCATGACCTGAGCCTAAGGCAGATGCTTAACTGTCTGAGCCATCCAGGCGTCCCCAGTTACAAAATTTATAACAGTTTCCAACATACCATTACAGGCTATACTCAGATAGATATGGTTACAGTAAAAGTAGTTACAAATCTGACTTTAAAATAGTTCATCTCACTACATCATGTTAAACTCATATCTGAGTCAACACTAGAGGTCTTTATCATGAATGGCAGTAAAAGGGTGCTTTCTTTTGAAATCTAATCATTGGCCCAGTTTTCTGAGTCCAGGGTCTTGGCTTTTGGGGACATAAAACATGGCCAACTAGCATTCAAGATGCATGTACTCCCAACATGTTTGCATCATGGATATTTCTTATTTTATGACTACCATATTCTAATACCCTCTATGTTCATTTAAGAATAAAATTAGAATTATATTTATCCTCCATAGAAACATAGTGACTTTTATTTCAATAACAATTATTTCAACAATAAATCACCTAAACATGGAATTATCTATAGTGAAAAATACTGAATGGAAAAACAAAACCATCCAAAATGGAGTTATCCATTATAAAAAAAATATCAGGAAACAAAAAGAAACAGACTATGAAGTTAACAGATGAGGCAGGTTTGTGATAGCAACCAAAACAAATACCCATAGTAGACCAAAAATTTCTAAGGAAAAACACAGAACATTGGAATCTATCCTATCTACCACTACCACATACACTGGTTGAAAATACAGTTTATCCCATTTCTTTCCATGTGCCCATCTTTATAAGCCTCTACAACAACAAAACTCTGAATACTCTGACAAGTAGTCTGTGGTTTCCGTGAGATAGAGTTGTGAATGGACTAACAATATTTTGATGCCTTGGCTTATCAAAATATTTTAAAATAGTTTTTCAACAGTATTTTTGAAATTTTAAAAGATTGCTAAAAAATAGGGGCGCCTGGGTGGCTCAGTTGGTTAAGCGGCTGCCTTCGGCTCAGGTCATAATCCTGGAGTCCCTGGATCGAGTCCCGCATTGGGCTCCCTGCTCGGCAGGGAGTCTGCTTCTCCCTCTGGCCCTCCCCCCTCTCATGTGCTCTCTCTCATTCTCTCTCTCTCAAATAAATAAATAAAATCTTTAAAAAAAAAAGATTGTAAAAAATAAATGTGCTTTTTTTGTGGCTCTTGGCTACTTTTTTTTTTCAATCAGACAAAAGCCCCTCATAGGAAAAAAGTTCCATGGGTCACATCATGTATTCATGTATATATAAGTCACTGGATTTGCCAAATAATATGCATCTACCTCACATTCTTGTGATTTATAAAAACCTCATGGATTTTTTTGAATAAAGCTATGTCACTGATATTAGAATTGGCAGTTTTAATGGGATTTCTTTTATTTGACAAAACATACTGTGTTCAAGGTTAATAATATATTTCAGCAACATACATAGTGCACTTGGCAGATGTGTGCTCAGTTTCATTATTTTGATAGGCAGATCCCATTCTTTTCCTCTTCATAATAAGTAAAATCCTGCCAAAAGTCAATGTTCTGAATTACTTTAATTCATTTTAATGTAAATTTGGATAGAATGTTTTTTCTCTTGTTATAAGACTAGCCAGTCTCTGCAAGAAAACTGGCTGATTGGAAAAGAAGTTTGTGATTTTAATAAGAAACTTACTATGAAACAATGAATAGGATAAAATTGTACTTACATGTTTGGTGGAAAAAAAATTGAAAACTTGTTTTTTAGTTGGGAGAGAGAAGGGGCTATTGAGACTATCATGTTTAAAATAGAGTTCCAAACTATCCTTTATCAGTAAAAGCACTATATTAAATTTCTAGATCTTTCAAGGATGGTTAGTACTGACTTAGTCCTAGGACATTACAATAAACGTCACAGCTTTTCAAAACTTAGCTATTTCCAAATAATCATACTGTGCTTTGCTACCAGGATTGATTATTAATATTCTTTGTGAAAGTGATCTTTATACCAATTCACACATGAAACCATGTCAAAGCTCAACAGTTTTCTCTTTTTTTTAATTAATTTATTATTTTTTATTTTTTTTAAAGATTTTATTTATTTATTTGAGAGAGAGAGACTGAGAGAGAGAGCACATGAGAGGGGGGAGGGTTGGGAGGGTCAGAGGGAGAAGCAGACTCCCTGCCGAGCAGGGAGCCGATGCAGGACTCAATCCAGGGACTCCAGGATCATGACCTGAGCCGAAGGCAGTTGCTTAACCAACTGAGCCACTCAGGCGCCCCTCTTTTTTTTTTTTTTTTTTAATATTTTATTTATTTGACAGAGAGAGACACAGCGAGAGAGGGATCACCAGTAGGGGGAGTGGGAGAGGGGGAAGCAGACTCCCGCTGAGCAGGGAGCCCGATGTGGGACTCGATCCCAGGACCCTGAGATCATGACCTGAGCCAAAGGCAGACGCTTAATGACTGAGCCACCCAGGGACCTCACAACACTTTTCTCTTGATTAAAAAATTTTAAATTATCCTCTTTCACAAAAGCTATAATAAGGAGGATCATTTTGTTTGATAATGCTGCAAAAAAATCATCTACAACAAATTAACAAATATTTATTAGCCTTTGCAATGTGCGATCTACAGTGTCAGTTATTGGGAAACAGATTCAAATCTGTTTCCTATTATGAGGGTCTTACAGACTATCTAGAGAGTAAATCAATAAAACCAGGATAATGTAATTTGTTTTATGACAGTTTTGCAAAAGTTTGGAGGTGTAGGCATAAAGGAAATTGTCTACATTGTGCTGAAGATTTCAGAATATTTTTGCAGAGGCTACTGCCTCTTGAAATGATTTCCAAACAATGAATAGGGATCATCCATACCCTTGTGAAAGAAAGAGGAAGGTTTTTTTTGTTTGGAATGGATAGTAGATGTGACCTTTGGGTTATTAGATTGGTTTCATCAGCCTAGAGCAAATACTACATATGGGGGAGATAATAGAAATAAGGGAGAAATAAGAAATAAGATCAATAATTGGATGATGAAATAACTTGTGTACAAAGTTGATTGTACAAGTTATCATAAATAATATGTAGAATCATTAGAGGATTATAAGTTCAACAAGTTTGGGCCATTTTTGATGGACTAGTTGCTCCAGTGGTGGACCTGTGGAGTCAATCAGCTTAAATGGTTTGGTCACACAACAGAGAAACGCATCTGTCTAGAACCAGTTGAAATATTTATTGTAACAGTTTTTAATCTCTCTTTGTCTTTCTCTCTCTCTCTGTCTCTGTTTCTCTATTCCTCCTCTTCCCTCCCTCCTACTCTCCCTCCCTCATATAAACATATACCCTCCAGTGATAGCTGCCTGAGCCATTTATTTTAAAAAGAAATACAAAACATCTTGTTTTCGTTTTATAAATATTAGAAATAATGAAGATAATCAAGGACATTACAAGGAATTAGTTTGTAGCCTTAAAATGGACATATTTTTAGTTTCATAATGACTACTATTCCCTCCTATTAGCCAGAGATATTATAAATAAATTGAGAAAATATTAAATAATTATAAAAATATTTAAAAGGCAAATACTTCTATACACACAAATGGCAAACATTGAGTAAGAACCAAGAAGTTATGCAGAAACTGGTCTGTTCTGGCCTTAATAAACTCCACAATATGTTCTTTGAGAAGGAGTCAAACTTTCTTTTGTAAATTCTGGACAACATAACTATACTTTCTCAATGTTTTATGCAGATTAGAATATGCATCAGGCCTCAAGTTACTGAGTTGCAACGTCCCAGGGAGTTTGAGCCTGTCACTTCCAACTTTTCCAGATATCTGTCTATCCAGTGCAAAACCTCAGGACAGGCTAACAGAACACCTCTGTGGCTGAATGAGTTAATGCAGCTTCCTAAAGTGCTTACACTTCATCTATCACTGGAAAGCCTGGCTCATTGCACATCCAAAATATGCAAAGCAATTTAGGTCTGCAGCAATAGCCAGATGGACTGCCTTGAAGGCAGAAGTCCCTTGTTTACAGACAAAACAAGTACAGAAATGCAGCCTAAAGCCAAATGCCCACAAACTGCCTAGGCAAGTTTCAGGTGGTTAAATGCCCAAACTAACATGATATCCCAAGAGGGTAGATTTTTGTATTAGAATTTATTATAGTGCTTATGATAATTGATTGTGTTCTATTGAAACAACAAATCATTTCGCATGGATTAGGAAGCCTTTTATAGAGAAAGGCCATGAGGGGAAGAATTAACTTTGATATACCAAATAGGAAGAATTAATCTTGAAATTAAGATTATAATACATTATAATGCTATGTAGAAACTATTGGAGAAGCCCGAAGTAGCACTGTGCAACATGTAAACCTTGACAAAACAAATGTCCCTCTTCGTTTTTTCCAATTATTCACCAAAAATTATCTTTTCATATTTTCCTAGAATAGGAATTTGTTCTTTTCTTTCACTTTAAAATGATGTGGCGATGAAAAGAACCCTCATTTGAATATACTTAAAATTATACAGCTTATGTCATTGAAATGAGATGAAGTGCATAACAAGGTATCCTACTCTTGTTTCTTAAAAATTTGAAAGAACAGCATCTTACAACAGCAAGGATTAAATAATAACTGTCAGAGATGATGACTTGGATTTGAACAAAATTCAAATTTTATCTTGTTTCCTATATAAATCTTTGGGCATATTGCTACATATTATATTCTACAATGGTTTCTTCTCTTTCCCTTTTAATGCGTCTTTTCTAGAAAGTCAGGATCTCTTGAGTTTGGGGAAATGTAATCAACTCAGAATCATTCAACAGTACAGAACATTGCAGTGTTTATGGAGTGAAAACACAGCCAGCTGGGAAAAGTTGCATCTCTAAAAAGAGTGATTTAACTTAAAAAATTTAAAATTCTAGACTTGGAGGTATAGGTCTTTGTGTGTGTGTGTGTGTGTGTGTTTATTAGCACATACATAAATATACCTGTTAACAATGGCCTGTTTATCCAACTGTAAACTTGGTATAAATCCTTGAGGATTTATTTACTAGGTAGCTAATGGCTAGTAAAATTTTTAAAATTCTATGATATCATCATTATAAGCTTTTTTCTTTTAGAGGAGAAATTTGTATCGGAATCAAGTCTGTTAAATTACACCCATTGTTAAAACGACTAGTTGAAAGACGTTTGCCTTCAATTATCTTATCTAAATTTCAACTCATGGGGCGCCTGAGTGGCTCAATCGTTAGCGTCTGCCTTCAGCTCAGGTCATGATCCCACGGTCCTGGGATCAAGCCCCACATGGGGCTCCCTGCTTTGTGGGAAGTCTGCTTCTCCCTCTCCCACTCCCCCTGCTTGTGTTCCCTCTTTTGCTGTGTCTCTCTCTCTGTCAAATAAATAAATAAAATCTTAAAAAAAAACATTCAACTCATGACTGGCAAAGCAGTGAACAGCAGGTGATGTATTTTGAAGATAGGAATTATCCTGTCCTTAAAAAGAATTGAACACTATTCCAATTTCATTAAGGAAAATAATCTGCTTGCACAAAGAAGCCTAATGGAATCAGCACTTATTGAAAACCTACTAAGTGCAAGTGATTCTGCTAGACAATGTGGGGACCAAGGAAGAAAGGAAACAACATTCTTCCAGTGAGTGATCTCAGCTTTGCACAATAGAGGCACCTGGGGATTTTTGCACAATCCTGAAGTTAAGGTCATAATTAAGTCCAATTAAATCAGAATTTGAGGGATGAAACTCAGGCATTAACTCCCCCCAAGTGATTGATGTGCAGCTCACCTAGGAAAATACTATGTTATAGAGATTCTTCTCAAAATTTAATATTCCTAAGAATCACTTGGGAATCTTGATAAAATGCATATTCTGACTGGGTAGGTCTCAAGAGTGCCTTAGAGTTTACATTTTAACATATCCCTAGAGCCAGGTGAAGCAAATATGACTTTCTGCTGTTTTTGCTGGTAATCTTCTTGTGTATGATCATTATTTTTTAATTGTAAAGTCTTCATTTTATTTAGCAAATTTGTGGAAACTATTTGATCCAATAATGGTGGATTCCTGAACCACTCGGCCATTGCTGCCACCAATAATGGTGGATTCCTACAGAAGGATGTGTTTCAACTGCCACGTCCCTAGTACACTACCCATCTAGAATCATTTTAAATTAACTTGGTTACTTTATGTTTTCTTATATCATCCAAACGGTGAATAGGGGCTTCAAATCCACGTGTAGACCTGCTTGAGGATTCAGCCTTTCACAGATTTTCCTTTTTTCCCCTGTTTTCCAAGAAATGTTTTTTGAAGTCTCCTGTAGTTCTGAGTGTTTAGATGATAGTACACACACAATCATTTCTGTAGCAGTTACTCACAAAATGCTTTTAATATTTTTCCTGGGCACATAACTACATATATTTTCCTCCTGTCTTAAGTTTAGATGTATGTGGCTATGTGGCTGAATTTGAGTAAATAAAACATTAATGGAAGTGACGTCTAACAATGCTTATAAAAGTTTCCACGCACAGCCTTCCATGCTTTCCCTTGTTTACCAGCATTTGACCTGTCCCTTCTTCCTGTCACCATTACACTGCAGATATGAGAAATGACCTTGAAAGGTTTGAGCCATTACACATTATGCTGACCAACTCCCAACCTTGGTTGGTTCTGAGTTTCATTTTCTGTCTGTGAGGTACCAAAAGTCTCTTTAAACCTGGTATGGGTTGAATTGTGTATCTCATAAAAGATATGTTGAAGTCTTGGCTCCTGACACCCGTGAATATAGCCATATTTGATAACAAGGTCATTGCAGATGCAGGTTAAGCTGAGGTCAGTAGGGCAGACTCTGATCCAATACGGCCTGCGTCCTTGTAAAATGAAAAGGGACACAGAGACAGACAAGCACAGAGGGAAGATGATATGAAGAAAAACAGTAGGAATGCCATATACGGACAGAGGCGGGCATTTGGAACGATGCAACAACAAGCCAACGATACTCCTGGAACAAGGAAGTGGCAGGGCAAGATCTTATCCAGAATCTCAGAAGCATGGCCCTATGACAGTTGGATTCCAGACTGCTGGCCTCCAGAACTGTGAGAAAATACATTTCTGTTCAATCACCCAGTTTTTGGTACTTTGTTATGGCGGCTCTGGGGAACTAACACAAAACCAAAGCACTGTTTTACAAGTCTGGAAATGCACTGAGGACCTCAGTGAGTTCAGTGATCAGTTTTCTTTTCAAGGAATCTCAAGGAGCAGTTTTCTTTTCTACTTTGGCCAAATGATTCCTTTCTAAATATTCAGATTTATAAAGTTTACGTAGCCTGCTATCTTCCCTAATGATAAAAATTGAGAACTGAAATTATCTGTATCTACTAATTTTATAGTCTATATTAACAATGGCTTTCCAATTTCCCTGTCTCTATCATCATGCATTTACTACTCCAGGCAGTTGCCAATAACTTGATTGTTCATTCCTGGGACATCCAGAAAATTCCATTTGAATAAACAACATCTGAACAGGTAACATGAAATGGCAGTTTTACTTCCCAAGACTATCAACCCCCTCACCTTAAGATCATTACCTTCTGTGTTCACCAATCCTAAATTGTTATATCCTTTAGATACTGGCCTTTAACCAGACTCCAAAATCTCATAAGTCCCCCAGATGTACCCTCCCACCTTCTGGCTACTTACAAGACTCTGTCATGTAGTGATCTCCTTTGTTGCAGTAAAAATAAACTGAACTTTGTATTATGAACAGATAGTTTTTGTGGCAGCAGTATTTGAAAATCTAGGTTGAAAAATTTAGAATGGGGGACAGAACAGGAAGACACTGAGGATGAGTTAAAAGACCTCAAACTACATAGGCTACCAGAGTTATTTAGAAAGGCTGTTGTGGAAAGGTCTTTGGAGTCTACCCTCAAAGCCTTTCCTCTGTTTCAGTTCCACAAGCAGCGAAAGGATACATGCTTTGGGGAAATCATAGATAGAAGCTCATTTGGAGAGAAAATTCAGGAGTGGATCCTGAGCCATATGTGACTGGCTTTCTCCACTTTCTGTGAATAGTGTTGAACCAGAAAAGGGGATTTAATACATAAGCAAAAACTAGAATGAAAAAAAGTTTCATCACCAGAATTGCAGTACCAAGCTGAACATTTTGAAAAAGACTAAAAACAAAATTAGAGTAAGTCTTAGAATTGTGAGCCTATAGAAAACAAAAACTAGATGTCCCCACGCCAGCCAGTAAATACAGCAAGATAGAGGATTCTTTTGTTAAAGATTCTTGTAGCTGATATATAAACGGAAAGGACTTTGAAAAAAAGGATCAACCTGCATTATTACGAAGCTAAAAGGAAAAAATGATCAATGAAGTTACTCAGAGGAGGAATCAAGAACCCATTTTCCTGTTTTACCCTGAAACTCATGAGGAGATAATTTTCTAAATATTAAAATACAACCTTACAAAATTGTTATTAATACAGGTACTACATATCAAACTTAAATCTACCATTACACAGCCTTTCACTCAGAATCAACAAACTTCACACATGGTAATAGTCCTAGGGCTTAATAGGTACCATGACAGACCTTAACTGGAGAATATTCTTCCTTCCTATGTGAAACTACATCTACTGCCTTAGTAAGGAGGGATCCCCATTGTACAAATAAGAATTGCCATAATAGGGCACTTCCGAAGTTCTCTGTCTTGAAATCCCTATCAATAAGAGGTCAAAGCCAATTTTGAAATGAACTTACCAGTACTCTTATGCCCAAATCAAGCCCAAATTAAAGATATCAAGTTAGCTGGGACTTCTTGTGGGCAAAAAATTCATTTGATAAGGACGGGAATGTTGGGCCTGAATGCATTTTCAGCTTCAGATGGGCCCATTAAAAAATTCTATCCAAACTCACAAAATAACCTCTTAAACTTGAAGATAAAAGAAGACAAAACCAATAGTGAAACAATTCATCGTACCTCGCACCATTCCTTGTAACACACCTAGTCAGAAAACTCTAGAGCACTATTCTCAAGTCCTCAGCCAGAACTTGTAGAAAGGATTTTAAATTTCCCTCTGATTCTTTTATATAGCATAAGGAAGACCCTTTGTAGTATTCTAAAAATGAAGTAAGCTTTGAGACTGATTCCATCTATCTACTTAAAGTTCCAGCTCAGAAAAAGCAAAAAGTTTCTAAATATGAGTACAAATTATGTCCAAAGTTCATAACCTAGGAAGTGATTTCTGGAGCAGCAAGCTGCAATCCTGGCACTTCTCAGTTATCTGTAATGACAGCAGAGGGGCTGAGAGAGAAGAGAGAAGGATGAGGGAATGGGTTCCCTAAGTCCCTCTGGAACAGTGATGCTCTCCTTGCTTCTTAGTAACCAGGGTGATGTTCTATTTTTCTTCTTTTTCCAGAAGAAAGAAAGATAGCAGGAAAAATATATTCAGACCAATCAAAGTTTGTCAGTAGTTCAGCATAGATCTGCACATATCAGAGCAACCGAATAGTAAGTGGGATAAGTTTGACCATGTCAAATTTTAGAATACAGTATTCTACCTCTTGCCTCCCTACCAATTCATATTTCAACATATGAAGCCCTAACCACCACCCCTGTTCCTCAGAATGTGACTGTATTTGGAGGTACACCCTTTAAAGAAAATGAAGTTAAAATGAGGCTGTTAGGATGGACCCTAATCCAATCTGACTGGTGTCTTTATAAGAAGAAGAGATTTTGACACACACACACACACACACACACACACACACACACCAGGGATTCATACACATGAAGAAAATGCCATGTGAGGACACAGCAAGGAGATGGCCATCTGAAAGACAAAAAGAGAGGCTCAAAAGAAATTGAACCTGCCAACACCTTGATCTTGGACTTCTAGCATCCAGAACAGTGAGAAAATAAATTTTTGTTGTTTAAGCCAAAACTCTATGGTATTGTTATGGCAGCCCTAGTAAACTATATACCCTGTTTACCAGCTAATTGACTGTATTTATCAGCAATATCATTTAGCATTCTTTTTTTAATCATCTCTAAATTAGACCTGATTTGGCTTGTTGCTATAGGTTGCTATAGGTTTAAATTGGCCTTATCTTTGTTTTAAATAAAGGCAATGAAGTTTAAAAACTGAAGTACGACATTTCACAAGAAATCAATTGTGTATTATCAATTATATATTTACTTTTAAAAAGAAAGAAGATTAATATTAAGCCACATGCTATTGTATGGGTATTGAAGGGATTTTAGTCTTCACTTGGGATAAAAAGAAAGTATTATCAAAAATTTAGTTTATTGAACAGAACTAAATACACTCGTTTTCCTATTAACCATCCAGTGGTAGCCTTTAAGAAAATCAATGTAAGATATCAACAAATTAAAGCCCTGAGTATTTTCTCTGCATATCAGAGTTGTCAGGTGATGAATTTTGAAACTTCATTCTACATGTTTATTATTATTGTTGTTTTTTTCATCTCCTAAATGAAAAAATAATCTATTAGGGTCTAATGTACTCCTAAGGTCTTTGTCTAGTTCACTGATACATTGTCAGCACCTAGACAGTGTCTGGGTATAATAGGTACAGAATTATCATTGTTAAATAAGTGAATCAATATTTATTGAACACTTATTTTTGCTTCCTCTTTTGTAAATAACCTCTTTCCATTTAATGCAGATATTTTAAATTTCATATTTGTACATTAAAATATTTGTCTCCTTACTGGAAAATTACTCTTTCTTTAACATATGGACCTTGAATATCAACTAGACAAAAAAGACAGTATTTCCAGTAAACCCTGTCATATAATACAAATGTATTTACTAAACAAAAAATGGAACACACTTAAGCACACATATGCTTCAAGATAAGTTTCATTTTGACAAAATAAATACTAATGGAAATAAAAATCCACAGATAATTTCTACATTTACTCTCCATAGAAATACTGATAGAATGAAGAAATTTTTAAGCACTGCAAAAACAGGAAACTGAATAACACATGGTGTTTTTTAAAATCTCAAATAGCTCACAATCTGCACAGTGAGCAATATATATGGATAAACACTTCCAGGATAGCAATGATAATTATCATTCACTGATCATTTGACAAGTATCATGTATCAGTCAAAGCAATCAAATGTATTTCTTTGTTTAATTAGTACACTATGGTTTATTAAAATTAGTGCTACTTTATAGATGGAAAAACTCAACAACTTGAGAGCCCAGTAACTTGCTTGTGCTACAGCATTTTGAAATTTCCAAACTGGTACTCAAATCTAGGCCATCAGACCTCAGTGCCCCTTGTCTTATATGTACCCCAGAAATGCAAAGAGCACACTTAAAATCAGGTAGTGTAGGGAGTGTTAGATATTGTGGAATCCTGTTATGTGGTCGACTTCTCCTTAGAATCAGTAGAGACTAGAAGATGATGGAACAACATGTTTATAGACTTGTGAAAGTAAAAAAAAAAAAAAAAAATCTATCTAGTGGGACAGTTTTTTAAAATGAGGCTAAAACCAAAGCATTTTCTCAGAGAAATGCCTTAGGGAATTTGTCTCCAGCCCAAATCCAGATCCACGGAAAGAAAGAGCACTAGAAAAGCAAAAGTTGATGATAACCATAAATGACCTTTATATGATCTTTTATGAGCATGTATGTGTGTTCACTTATATAAAAATTTCTTTCAAATATTATTGACTAGAGCAAAAATGATACAAATATATTCTGGGGGTTATACCATAAGGAGAAGTAAAATGTAGGAATAAAAACACAAAGGACAGAGAAAGGCACAAATGAAATCATACTCTCTATCTCTGAAGTTCATATATTGTTGTTAAAATAGTATAATATTACTTGAAGATCAAATATGACAAGTTAAATATTCATACTATGCACTCAAGAATAACACTATCCATTAGAACTTTCTGTGAAGGTGAAATATTCTGTCAACCTATTGCTGTCCAATCCTGTAACCACTAGCCACATATGGTTAGTAAACCTTTAAAGGTGGCTAGATCAGCAGCAGAACTGAATTTTTAATGATATGTAATATTAATTAATTTAAATTTTGGTTTAATGGCTAAATGTTGGGCACCTGGGTGGTTCAGCTGGTTAAGTGTCAACTCTTGATTTCAGCTCAGTTCATGATCTCAGGGTTATGAGATCAAGCCCCATGTGTGACTGGTCAAGGAGCTTAAGATTCTCTCTCTCTCCCTCTCCCTCTGCCCCTCCCTATCCCTCTCTCTCTGTCTAAAAAAAAATAAAAAATAAATGGCCATATGTGCCTAGTTGCTACTTTATTGGTCAATTTAGATCTAGAGCAACCACTAAAATTAAAAACAGAGAAATATAGCTCAAATATCAATAGAGCAGATAAAAGGAAATAGTAAAAGATAATTATTCCAAAAATGGGAGAGAAATAAGGGAGAAAAGGAACAAAGAACTTTTATAGACAAAAACCAACAAATATGAAGATGTTAGACTTACACACATACAATAATTTGATCATATTAATAAATTAAACACTTCAATTAAAGGACATTTTCAGATTTGATAAACAAGCAAGACTACAAGGGCAAAAAACCAAACACACATACAAAGTATCACAAATTTGAAAGACAAAGACACAAAGAGATTGCAAAATAAATATTGAAAGAATACATATCGACTGTAAGAAAGTGGTGTAACTGTAATTATAATAGAAAAAATATTCAAAAACTCACTAGAGACAAGGTAGGGCATTTCCTAATGAAAAAAGTGTCAATTCATCAAGAAGACATAACAAAATTAAATTGGTGAGCACCTAATGGTAAAGATTCAAATAAATGAATCAAAAAAAAAACCCCGACAAATCCACAGCCATAATTATATATTTTTAACTCTCCACCATCAGTAATGTATAAACAACTAGACAAATAATTAGTTGGAAGAAAGGATCCCATTGGCTTAATTGACATTAGTAAAATACTACATCCCAAAACTATAGTCACATTTTTTTAAATAAACATGGAACATTCAGCAGCACAGATGACATTCTGAGCCTAAGTTGCAATAAATTTCAAAAGATTGATATTATTCAGAGTTTGTGTTCTGAGTGTGATAGAATTAAATTAGAAATCACTGAATAGGGGCGCCTGGGTGGCTCAGTTGGTTATGCGACTGCCTTCGGCTCAGGTCATGATCCTGGAGTCCCTGGATCGAGTCCCGCATCGGGCTCCCTGCTCGGCAGGGAGCCTGCTTCTCCCTCTGACCCTACGCCCTCTCATGTGCTCTCTCTCTCTCTCTCTCTCATTCTCTCTGGCTCAAATAAATAAATAAAATCTTTAAAAAAAAAAAGAAATCACTGAATATAAGATATCTAGAAAATCCTCAAGTATTTGGCAGTGAAGCTATATATTTCTACATAAATTATGGGTTACACATTGAGTACAAAGGAATGTAGATAATGTTTCATACTGAAATATTATCATGAAAGATATCTGTTTTAAAGGTAAATTTTAAAACCCCATGAGGCTGTGATTGTTTCTATTGTAGCTTGCTTGGAACTATCAGGACACTGAAATATTACAACATACATGAAGGAAAATTAAAGTATGGAAATAGAACTAGGAAGTATAGACTAGTTTTTCAAATAATATTTTAAAATTATTTTTAATGGTTAGAATAGAAATAGTATAATAAGTCAAGGAGGGAATATGTTGAAATATACAACATTCAGAATTTAAGATGTCTGAGTTATTTTGTATGTGGATGTAAGGGGGAAAAATCCCTACTGAAGAATGATTGAATGCAAATCTTGAAGTGGTAAGAATTGTTGAAATAAATGATTAAAGAATGTGAAGTTGTTTACAATAAGAAATATGTGTAGAAAAGTTAGCTTACCCAGAGTTCAAACAATATTTGTCCTTATGATAGTAGAGGAGATAAAGACAGATAAAAATAACTATACATTTAGAAGTAGAATAGAGGATGTTGGAGAAATTTGAACCGAGTTTCTTAAAGACATGAGATATTGGGTCATCAGCTGAGATGTTTTTAGCAGAGGTAAAAGGACAACAACTTCATATCAAGAGAGGGATTCAGGTTTAGAAGTGCTACTGCGACATGAGAGCGTTAGCTGTCTGGAATCATATACCAGGGTGATACAGTTAGAGTGAAGCATCAAGCTATAGAACAAAGCAAAAGAATGTGTTATAGAAATCCTGTCATTTATTCAACCTTTTAAAATTAAGGAAAAATTTACATTAAAGTATTACTTACACAAACATTTTAAAAATTCTATTTGGATCTTATAAGTACCAATCTTCATTAGAAGGATTATAAAGTGGACAACTTTCAATACGTATTTTTTATCCCTTCGTTGTTGTTCTTTATAGATGTAGCCAATTTCAGACTCTCAAAAATGATTTAGTCCAAAATGGGGTTTTGTTTATTCCAAAGACATTGGTGTAAAGGTGGTACCTGTGGTTTTTAAAAATACATATTTAGTTTTCAGCATTTATTAATTGTGATATTTCACATAAAATTCCAATTTTCAGCTTTTCTCAACAGAATTTTAAGCTTGTCAACATGATCTCTAGAATACTCTCAACTTCCACGGGCAATTGTTTAGAGATAAGCAGGAGTTGCTCCCAGTAGATGGGCCTATTGTCTACTGTTTACCAAAATTCTCACTGCCCACAGCTCAGCTTGTTTCAGTCATTTCTCACAATTCTTGAACTATTGTTGAAGTCATGATATATTTAGGAAAAAGGAAATGATGTCTTGGTTCTTTGAGTTGTGAAGGACATGCATAACATGAGATTTCATTTTCATTAACAGGCAAAACAGTAGGCCTGTATAAATTCATGTACACACATATTTATGTATGTGCATATACACATATGTATTCATGCATACCTCCTACACACACACACACAACTTTGGGCAATGAATCCATTAATTCATTCATGTTACTTCCATGGCCCCATTGTTGCAATTTTTCCTTAAATCTCCATTTTACTATACAAAATATATGTAAACATATGTAAAAACACAGATAAGTTTGGCAAAAGCAACAGAATAAGATGAGGGCTATTGATCTGTTCTGTCTTCTAATGACATTGGAATATTGCCTGCAGTAGTCAGGCTAAATTTTTCCCACATATTTGATTAACACAGATGTAAAGAAGCTGTTTAGAACATTAAGAGGGCAATAAGCAGATTAAGGATTCCTAAACAAAAGGCTTCTATAGTTTGCATCCAAGGCTTAATGTTGCTAATTAATGCTGACTTCTCAGATATAATGTAATGGTAATTGTGAAGGATTAAGCCCCAAGATCTTTATATATTTCCGAATATAAAAAAAAGTCCCTAAGCATATAATTTTCTAAGTCCTGCAAAGAAATAATAATAAGAGTAATAATCATTATTATATCTTACATTTGGAAAGCGTTTCTGTGACTGGAGATATTCTACAGGCTTTCTATACAGTAAATTACTGAATACTCACAAAATGCTTTGAAGTGATTACAACTGATCTTTATTTTAAGAAAAATAAAATGAAGAATAAGTTAAGGTGTACTCAAATCAATCAGAAAGTAAGGAATGGAGTCAGGGTTTTGAACCTAGACATCTTGTTGGGAAAGCCAAATATAATTGATTCTTGAACAACATGGGTTTGAACTGCACAGGTCCACTTATACGCAGATTTTTTTAAATAAATGCAGCACAGTACTACAAATGTATTTTCTCTTCCTTAAGATTTTCTCCAAACATTTTTTTATTCTCTAGCTTACTTTATTGTAAGAATACAGTCTGTAATACATATAACAGAAAAAATTTGTTTATGTTATTGGCAAGGCTTCCCATCAACAGTAGGCTATTAGTAGTTAAGTTTTTGGAGACTCAAAAATTTAAGTGAGGATCTTCTACTGTGTGGTCAGCCGGAACCCCTAACCCCTGTTTTGCTCAAGAACCAACTGTACAAGGTCTCTCTTTGAATCATGAGTTTTTACCCAGATTTTCAAAGAAAATCAGACTGCTGAGTAGGGAAATACCATCTCCTGGTATTTGGGGCAGATCAAATCTTTCTTGTGCCAGATTTATTCATGCCTTGTGGAATATTTAACATCACACTATATTCCAGAATCATTCCCTTATTCAGGGTGAAAAAGACCTGAAAAATTTCCAAATTCTCTTCTCTTGGTGATATTGCCACAGATCGGAAAATCACTCTGGATATTTCTCTACCCTCAAGTATGAAACAGAGGAATAAACAAGCCCCCTGGAGCTGCTCCCTTAATTTGACCTTCTTTTCTGCCCACATTTCTTTTCCATATCGCTGTAGCCTTTGTTCATATCCCTTTTTCTTTGTTGAGGTGACTTTCACACTTTCTCCAAGAATGTGATTACAGAGCATGGCAGAAAAAACAATGATAAATAAAGAAATGCTCAAAAATATCATCCATGTGGATACAGTCTGGTCAAATCATTGGTTATCAAGTTAAAAGATAATCTCCCCCAGAAGAGTGTGCAAACATACACCCCTCAGTTCAATTCCTCCTCACTGCAGGTTATACCAAGTATAGTGAAAATCACAAATGCTAAGTATGAGTAAGACAGGATGTACTGTACAGTCTGTGACATGCTGTCTGGTTTTCATATTATTCTATGGATTACTCTATTTTGAGCCCTATCTGTTCTTGTCAGTTGCCTTTTAAAAATCTGTTCTTGTAGTTCTCTCTGTATTATGGTAATGCTGAAGGTTTTAAATTAAGGAACTAGAAACAGAATAATTGAGGAAAAAACTCATATTTCCTACATGCAACATGATAATAGAAGTTCTGGCTCCCCATTCTATCCAAATTAACATCCCTTTACCCAACACACATATGGACACACACAGCACACACAAATTGACACACTCTTTCTCTGGTCAAAGATGATCAGTGTTAATATCATCAATTTCCCCTCTGCCAAATGTGGGACTACAAAAGCATTTTTATGTGTCTTATATTTATTCACTATAGTGTTTCTATTTCATTTTGTTTGGGGTATTTATGCTGTAAAAGAAAACACGAAAAAATGGAATTACACAAAACAACAACCATTTTAAAGTGCTCATAGTTTTATGGGTGAGAATTTGGGCAATTCATAACAGAGCACTCATCTGAGCTTAGGCGGTTCAAACAGTTGGAGCTGAGATGGCTGTGAGGGCTTCACTGGAGCCACATGTCTAGGATTTTGATTCTTGCTGTTGGCTGATCCAAAAATGTCATGTTCAGTCACATGTTTGACACCTGGTCCATGGGCTAGACTGGCTGGACCAGCTGAGGCTACTTGAGCAGGAGCTTTCTCTTCTCTTCTCTCTTCCCCCTTTTCAGTATGACAGTCTCAGGTTGTTGGTCTTTTTTCATAGCGCTGGCTTCCCCTGATGGCAACATTCCAAGAGTCTGGGCAGAGGCTGCAAGGTTTCTTATGAAGTAGCTTTGGAAATCCTGGTGTACCTTTCGATACATTCAACTGATCAAGTAAATAGTTAAGGCAAGCCCAGATTCAAAGGGAGTAGAATTATGTTCCATCTCTTTTTAAAAAAAATTTATTGAATTATGTTATGTTAATCACCATACATTACGTCATTAGTTTTTGATGTAGTGTTCCATGATTCATTGTTTGCGTAAAACACCCAGTGCTCCATTCAGTACGTGCCCTCTTTAATACCCATCACCAGGCTAACACATTCCCCCAAACCCCTCCCCTCTAGGACCCTCGGTTTGTTTTTCAGAGTCCACAGTCTCTCATGGTTCGTCTCCCCCTCCGATTTCCCCCCCTTCATTTTTCCCTTCCTGCTGTCTTCTTCTTCTTTTTTTTTTAACATATAATGTATTACTTGTTTCAGAGTTACACGTCTGCGATTCATCAGTCTTACACAATTCACAGTGCTCACCATAGCACATACCCTCCCCAATGTCTATCACCCAGCCACCCCATCCCCCCCACCCCCCACCACTCCAGCAACCCTCAGTTTGTTTCCTGAGATTAAGAATTCCTCATATCAGTGAGATCACATGTTAGACTCCACCTCTTAATGGGAAAAGTAGCAAGAATTTGGAATTTGTGGCCATCTTTAATATATGACTAATGTGTCTACGTAGTTCAGAACCCCCAGGGTTGAAAAAAAGTATATTCAACCTGATTATAGAGTTGTTGTAGTTTAATCCATGCAAATTATACTGAGATACTTCTGCATGTTGACTGCTTGGCCCTTTCTGTTTATTCTCTGCTTCTACCATAGGTTTTACATTATCAGCTTATCTACATGATCCAAGAATTAAGGATTTCCTACCTCCTTCCATACTCCACAATGAAGCAGGTTTTATCTCATTTGAAACTCTCAGTGAAATCTAACCCATTTTTACTGTAACTTTATACACAGAGTTTTATAGACACTATGCTTTTGGAAGTATTAGCAGAAGTAGATGGTTCCACTAAACTTCCAGTGAATGTTGTTCTTATATCACATCCTGTTTATCTTAATAAGATGCCAGAGTCCCAGAAGTTCTCAATAAAGATGACAAAATTTAGAAGGCTATAGGAAATAAAAGCACACAAGCATGAGAAAAGAATGGAAAAAAAATAATGTAGTGATGTTGGGTGTTATTTTTTTATCATTGTATGTCAAGGTAGCTAAAATAATATTAGTTCAAAAAGGATTATTTTACTCTCAACTAATTAAACACATTCTTTGTACTATAATCACTCACTCTCATTTTAGAAATACACAGAAGCAAAATTTTTGTAGGAGCTATATTTTCACAGATTGCAAAAGGCAAGCTCTTTCAAAAATTGTCATGAGATTTACTGCTTTTCAGAATTCTACAATTTCTTAGTCTAAAATCCTCCAGGTAAAGTTTAAAGTAATGTATTAATATCCAGTTGATGGAAGGAGAAAAGAAATGGAGCCAAGGTAGTACAACCTATTCCCATTTCAATTTAAGAATATTTTTACTCAGAATTATTATCAAGGTAATACTCCAGGGATTTCTTAAACTATTTTTGTAAAACAATTTGAGTAGCACAAGAACTGTATCTGTGGTACTGCAAAGCAGATTATATGGCTTTCCAATTGAGAAAATATTAATAGAATTAGAAACTTTAATCTCCAGTCCTATTGAGACAGAAAAACAAGTAAATATCATAGTAATAATATTTTTCCTCAAAGTATTGTCTCATTTTATAGAATTAAATTATATGCGTCCTTCACTTTACCAATTAATAACTGTCAAAATTACAGAATCCACTTTCTAGCTATTATATAAGCTCTTTGGTCATTTTATTGTTTTAAGATTTTATTTATTTATTTGAGAGAGAGAGTTTGTGTGACTGAGTGGGAGGAGGAGCAAAAAAAGAGAGAGAAAGAGGGAAAAGCATACTCCCTGTTGAGTGGAGAGCCCAATGAGGGGCTCAATCCCAGGACCCCGAGATCATGACCTGAGCCAAACAAAGTCAGACACTTAATCAACTGAGCCACCAAGGTGCCTGGGTAGTTTTTTTATTTTTTTATTTTTTTTATTTTTTTTATTTTTTGCCTTTTTTTTTTTATTCTTATGTTAATCCCCATACATTACATCATTAGTTTTAGATGAAGTGTTCCATGATTCATTGTTTGTGCATAACACCCAGTGCTCCATGCAGAATGTGCCCTCCTCAATACCCACCACCAGGCTAACCCATCCTCCCACCCCCCTCCCCTCTAGAACCCTCAGTTTGTTTTCAGAGTCCATCGTCTCTCATGGTTCATCTACCCCTCCGATTTCCCCCGCTTCATTCTTCCCCTCCCGCTACCTTCTTCTTCTTTTTTTTTCTTAACATATATTGCATTATTTGTTTCAGAGGTACAGATCTGAGATTCAACAGTCTTGCACAATTCACAGCGCTTACCAGAGCACATACCCTCCCCAGTGTCTATCACCCAGTCACCCCATCCTTCCCACCCCACCCCCCACTCCAGCAACCCTCAGTTTGTTTCCTGAGATTAAGAATTCCTCATATCAGTGAGGTCATATGATACATGTCTTTCTCTGTTTGACTTATTTCACTCAACATAATACCCTCCAGTTCCATCCACGTTGTTGCAAATGGCAAGATCTCATTCCTTTTGATGGCTGCATAATATTCCATTGTATATATATACCACCTCTTCTTTATCCATTCATCTGTTGATGGACATCTTGGCTCTTTCCACAGTTTGGCTATTGTGGACATTGCTGCTATAAACATCGGGGTGCACGTATCCCTTCGGATCCCTACTTTTGTATCTTTGGGGTAAATACCCAGTAGTGCAATTGCTGGATCATATGGTAGCTCTATTTTCAACTTTTTGAGGAACCTCCATACTGTTTTCCAGAGTGGCTGCACCAGCTTGCATTCCCACCAACAGTGTAGGAGGGTTCCCCTTTCTCCGCATCCCCGCCAACATCTGTCGTTTCCTGACTTGTTAATTTTAGCCATTCTGACTGGTGTGAGGTGGTATCTCATTGAGGTTTTGATTTGGATTTCCCCGATGCCGAGCGATGTTGAGCACTTTTTCATGTGTCTGTTGGCCATTTGGATGTCTTCTTTGGAAAAATGTCTGTTCATGTCTTCTGCCCATTTCTTGATTGGATTCTTTGTTCTTTGGGTGTTGAGTTTGATGAGTTCTTTATAGATTTTGGATACTAGCCCTTTATCTGATATGTCATTTGCAAATATCTTCTCCCATTCTCTTGTTTGTCTTTTGGTTTTGTTGACTGTTTCCTTTGCTTTGCAAAAGCTTTTTATCTTGATGAAGTCCCAATAGTTCATTTTTGCCCTTCCCTCCCTTGCCTTTGGCGATGTTTCTAGGAAGAAGTTGCTTCGGCTGAGGTCAAAGAGGTTGCTGCCTGTGTTCTCCTTTAGGATTTTGATGGACTCCTGTCTCACATTGAGGTCTTTCAACCATTTGGAGTCTATTTTTGTGTGTGGTGTAAGGAAATGGTCCAGTTTCATTCTTCTGCATGTGGCTATCCAATTTTCCCAACACCATTTGTTGAAGAGACTGTCTTTGTTCCATTGGACATTCTTTCCTGCTTTGTCAAAGATGAGTTGACCATAGAGTTGAGGGTCCATTTCTGGGCTCTCTATTCTGTTCCATTGATCTATGTGTCTGTTTTTGTGCCAGTACCATGCTGTCTTGATGATGACAGCTTTGTAATAGAGCTGGAAGTCTGGAATTGTGATGCCGCCAGCTTTGCTTTTCTTTTTCAACATTCCTCTGGCTATGCGGGGTCTTTTCTGGTTCCATACAAATTTTAGGATGATTTGTTCCATTTCTTTGAAAAAAGTGGATGGTATTTTGATGGGGATTGCATTGAATGTGTAGATTGCTCTAGGTAGCATTGACATCTTCACAATATTTGTTCTTCCAATCCATGAGCATGGAACGTTTTTCCATTTCTTTGTGTCTTCCTCAATTTCTTTCATGAGTATTTTATAGTTTTCTGAGTACAGATCCTTTGTCTCTTTGGTTAGATTTATTCCTAGGTATCTTATGGTTTTGGGTGCAATTGTAAATGGGATCGACTCCTTAATTTCTCTTTCTTCTGTCTTGTTGTTGGTGTATAGGAATGCCACTGACTTCTGTGCATTGATTTTATATCCTCCCACTTTACTTAATTCCTGTATGAGTTCTAGCAGTTTTGGGGTGGAGTCTTTTGGGTTTTCCACATAAAGTATCATATCATCTGCAAAGAGTGAGAGTTTGACTTCTTCCTTGCCAATTTGGATGCCTTTGATTTCTTTTTGTTGTCTGATTGCTGTGGCTAGGACTTCCAATACTGTGTTGAATAGCAGCGGTGATAGTGGACATCCCTGCCGCGTTCCTGACCTTAGGGGGAAAGCTCTCAGTTTTTCTCCATTGAGAATGATATTCGCTGTAGGTTTTTCATAGATGGCTTTTATGATATTGAGGTATGTACCCTCTATCCCTATACTCTGAAGAGTTTTGATCAAGAAAGGATGCTGTACTTTGTCAAATGCTTTTTCTGCATCTATTGAGAGGATCATATGATTCTTGTCCTTTCTTTTGTTAATGTATCGTATCACATTGATTGATTTGCGGATGTTGAACCAACCTTGCAGCCCAGGGATAAATCCCACTTGGTCATGGTGAATAATCCTTTTAATGTACTGTTGGATCCTATTGGCTAGTATTTTGGTGAGAATTTTTGCATCCATGTTCATCAGGGATATTGGTCTGTAATTCTCCTTTTTGATGGGGTCTTTGTCTGGTTTTGGGATCAAGGTAACGCTGGCCTCATAAAATGAGTTGGGAAGTTTTCCTTCCATTTCTATTTTTTGGAACAGTTTCAGAAGAATAGGTATTAATTCTTCTTGAAATGTTTGGTAGAATTCCCCTGGGAAGCCATCTGGCCCTGGGCTTTTGTTTTTTGGGAGATTTTTGATGACTGCTTCAATTTCCTTAGTGGTTATAGGTCTGTTCAGGTTTTCTATTTCATCCTGGTTCAGTTTTGGTAGTTGGTACATCTCTAGGAATGCATCCATTTCTTCCAGGTTATTTAATTTGCTGGCATAGAGTTGCTCATAATATGTTCTTATAATTGTTTGTATTTCTTTGGTGTTGGTTGTGATCTCTCCTCTTTCATTCATGATTTTGTTGATGTGGATCATTTCTCTTCTCTTTTTGATAAGTCTGGCCAGGGGTTTATCAATCTTGTTAATTCTTTCAAAGAACCAGCTCCTAGTTTCGTTGATCTGTTCTACTGTTCTTTTAGTTTCTATTTCATTGATTTCTGCTCTGATCTTTATTATTTCTCTTCTCCTACTGGGTTTAGGCTTTATTTGCTGTTCTTTCTCCAGCTCCTTTAGGTGTAGGGTTAGGTTGTATACTTGAGACCTTTCTTGCTTCTTGAGAAAGGCTTGTATTGCTATATACTTTCCTCTTAGGACTGCCTTTGCTGCATCCCAAAGATTTTGAATAGTTGTGTTTTCATTTTCATTGGTTTCCATGTATTTTTTTAATTCTTCTTTAATTTCCTGGTTGACCCATTCGTTCTTCAGTAGGATGCTCTTTAGCCTCCATGTATTTGAGTTCTTTCTGACTTTTGTCTTGTGATTGAGCTCTAGTTTCAAAGCATTGTGGTCTGAAAATAGGCAGGGAATGATTCCAATCTTTTGGTACCGGTTGAGACCTGCTTTATGACCTAGGATGTGATCTATTCTGGAGAATGTTCCATGGGCACTAGAGAAGAATGTATATTCCATTGCTTTGGGGTGGAATGTTCTGAATATGTCTGTAAAGTCCATTTGGTCCAGGGTGTCATTTAAAGTCTTTATTTCCTTGTTGATCTTTTGCTTAGATGATCTGTCCATTTCAGTGAGGGGGGTGTTAAAGTCCCCCACTATTATTGTATTGTTGTCGATGTGTTTCTTTGCTTTTGTTATTAATTGGCTTATATAATTGGCTGCTCCCATGTTAGGGGCATAGATATTTACAATTGTTAGATCTTCTTGTTGGATGGATCCTTTAAGTATGATATAGTGTCCTTCCTCATCTCTTATTACAGTCTTTGGTTTAAAATCTAATTTGTCTGATATAAGGACTGCCATCCCAGCTTTCTTTTGGTGTCCATTAGCATGGTAAATGGTTTTCCACCCCTCACTTTCAATCTGGGGCTGTCTTTGGGTCGAAAATGAGTCTCTTGCAGACAGCATATCGATGGGTCTTGTTTCTTAATCCAGTCTGATAGCCTGTGTCTTTTGATTGGGGCATTGAGCCCATTTACATTCAGGGTAACTATTGAAAGATAGGAATTTAGTGCCATTGTATTGCCTGTAAGGTGACTGTTACCGTATATTGTCTGTGTTCCTTTCTGGTCTATGTTGCTTTTAGGGTCTCTCTTTGCTTAGAGGACCCCTTTCAAGATTTCCTGTAGGGCTGGTTTTGTGTTTGCAAATTCCTTTAGTTTTTGTTTGTCCTGTAAGCTTTTTATCTCTCCTTCAATTTTCAATGACAGCCTAGCTGGATAGAGTATTCTTGGCTGCATATTTTTCTCATTTAGTGCTCTGAATATATCCTGCCAGTCCTTTCTGGCCTGCCAGGTCTCTGTGGATAGGTCTGTTGCCAATCTAATGTTTCTACCCTTGTAGGTTACATATCTCTTCTCCCGAGCTGCTTTCAGGATTTTCTCTTTGTCTATGAGACTCATAAGTTTTACTATTAGATGTCGGGGTGTTGACCTATTTTTATTGATTTTGAGAGGGGTTCTCTGTGCTTCCTTGATTTTCATGCCTGTTTCCTTCCCCAAATTAGGGAAGTTCTCTGCTATAATTTGCTCCATTATACTTTCTGCCCCCCTCTCTCTTTCTTCTTCTTCTGGGATCCCAATTATTCTAATGTTGTTTCGTCTTATGGTATCGCTTATCTCTCGAATTCTGCCCTCGTGATCCAGTAGTTGTTTATCTCTCTTTTTCTCAGCTTCTTTATTTTCCATCATTTGGTCTTCTATATCACTGATTCTCTCTTCTGCCTCATTTATTCTAGCAGTTAGCGCCCCCATTTTTGATTGCACCTCATTAATAGCCTTTTTGATTTCTACTTGGTTGGATTTTAGTTCTTTTACTTCTCCAGAAAGGGTTTCTCTAATAACTTCCATATTTTTTTCAAGCCCAGCTAGTATCTTTAAAGTGATGATTCTGAACTCTAGATCTGACATCGTACTAATGTCCATATTGAGTAGGTCCCTGGCAGTCTGTACTACCTCTTGTTCTTTTTGTTGAGGTGATTTTTTCCGTCTTGTCATTTTGTGCAGAGGAGAATAGATTAATGAGAGAACAAAATGCTAGCAGAGTAACAACGTCCCCAGAAAATATACTCTAAACAAATCAGAAAAAACCTGAAGCAGTGGGAAAAGAAAGGGAAAGAGAGAAAAAAGAAAAAGAAAAACAAGAAAAAGATAAAGATAAAAACAAAAACAAACAAAACAAAACAACAACAAAAAAAAAACCAGAATGTGATCAAATATGATCAGTGCCACACACTAGATTTGGGGTGTATTTTGGTCTTTTAGAAGAAAGTGCCTCCCAAAATTTTAAAGAAAGAAAAACTTACATATGTACAAAAATAAGGGTTGATATGATGAAGGGATGGAATATGACTGTAAAGATGGAAATTATAAAAAATTTTATAAAAGGAATTGATAAGAAGTTGTTTGAAAAAAGAAAGAAGAGGATTTAAAAAAAGAAAAAAAAAGAGAGAGGATGTGATCAGGCAGGGGAATAGAAAACACCATATACTAGAGATTTAGGGTATATTTTGATCTGTTAGAAGAAACTATCTCAAAGTTTTAAAGAGAGAACAACTTATATATATAAGCCAAAAATACGGGTAACTACTATGAAGGGATATAATATGACTCTAAAAATGAAAAATAAAATTTTTTTTTTTAAAAAAAGGGATTGATAAGATGTTGGTTGAAAAAGGGAAAAAGAAAAATTCAAAAAGAAAAAAAAAGAAAAAAAAGACAGTTAAAAAAAATTAACTTTGAAAGACTACAGAATCATGGTAAAAAAGCCATGAATTCTATGTGCAGTAGTCCCCTAGAGCTGGAGTTCTGCCGTTCTCATTGATCGGTAAACTTGGTCTTGGCTGGCTGTTCTCGCTGTTCTTCTGGGGAGGGGCCTGTTGCCGTGGTTTCCAAATGTTTTGCCGGAGGCAGAATTGCCCCGCCCTTGCCCCCTCCCAGCTAAGTAATCTGCTCAGGTTTGCTCTCCGGGGCTTTTGTTCCCTGCGAGCTTTCCGTACAGCTTTGGAGGCGGAGAGTGAAAATGGCGGCCTCCCAATCTCCGCCGCGGAGGAGCCGAGAACTCGGGGCCCCGCTTCTCAGTGAGCCCAGAGAAAAGCCGTCAGTCACTCCCGTCTCCACGGTCTCCGGCAGCACTCCGTGCTCACCCGGCCTGTGACCGCGCGTTTCTATCTCTGGCACCCGACCCTGGGTGGAGTCTCCAAACCCAGCAGATCCCTGCGGTGCACTCCCGCGTGGCTCCTCCTGGGGGAGGAAGGTGAGTCTCCCCGGATCTGCCGCTTGTTGGGTCCCTGCTGGAGGAGCAGGGGCCCGACTGTGCCGCGGATCACGGTTTATGGCAACCCCGAGCTGAGAGCCCGCGCCTGGGCTCCGCCTCTGCAGCCGGCTTCCCTGCTCCGATACCTGGGAGCTCTGCCACACTCAGGCACCCCCGGTCTTTCTGTGACCCGGAGGGTCCTGAGACCACACTGTCCCGGAGGGTTCCACCCCCCGCTTAGCCACCAGAGTGACGTCCCTCAGCGGAGCAGACTTTTAAAAGTTCCGATTTTGTGCTCCGCGGCTCTATCACTTGCCAGAAGCGGCCGCCGGAGGCCCCTCCCCCGCCGTCTATCCTCCCGAATATCGCCTCGGATTCACTTCTCCGCACGTCCTACCTTCCAGAAAGTGGTCGCTTTTCTGATGAGAGAGTTGTTGCTCTTCTTTTCTTCGATCTCCTGTTGAGTTTGTAGGTGTTCAGAATGGTTTGATCCCTATCCAGCTGAATTCCTGAGACCAGACGAAATCCAGGTCTCCTACTCCTCCGCCATCTTGCTCTGCCCCCTGGGTAGTTTTATCTTAAGCAATTCAGCACTTGTATACCCTTGTACCATTTATTTAACCCAGAAAATTACATACTCACCATCTGAGAGTAAAAAATCAGAATATGCAGAGAACAATAATAATTTGTTTAATTGTCCTTCCCACTAGTAGAGCAAAATGCATTTGATTCATAGGCATGGAAAAGAATATAGATATAAATGTTCATGCACACACATATATGCATAGTTAAATAACTTGACAGAAATAGTTTATGTCTAACAATTGATAGTTGGTTATAAAAATTCTGTAATGATATGTAAAACAGTTAGGAGAGTCTTGTTTGGGTTTTCCACAGTGAAATAATACCAGAAATATTTTTCAGCCTAATACAGCTTTTCCATTTTCTTCACAATTTTCAGTTATTAGAAACAGATGGTGTTTTGGTGGTAAACACAATTAATTTCATTTTATAGAATTAATTAGATGTGGACTTCATGTCTCATGTGCATTGGATTTCATTGTTGTACATATTATTTATAATCCTGCTAGCTGTCTTAAATGCATATTTATTTTTTTAGTTCTTAAGAATATCATTTCTAAACAGGAGATAATCTATTCATTTTACTGAATAAATTAGAAATAAAATACATTATTTTAAAATTGAATTTTATAGAATGTTATATGTAGTCAATCATCTTGTCCCAAATGCATGGAGAATTCAAAGTATATGCAAATTTTAGAACATATCACTATTTTACATCTCTTCAATTATGTTAATGTTTTTGTTTTTCATTTCTAAACTATCAACTGAAATATTTCATACTTCTAAGATCTACAAAAACACTAATCATGACAAAACACATGCTTTTTAGACCTTGAAAGCATTCTCAATTTGTTTTCTTTTTATGTTTTGCAAAAATGTTACCAAAGTAGATTGTATAGAAAAACCAAATAGTCTGTCAAAAAATGAAAACACTGCCCATCTGTGATATATTGGTTCT
Source organism: Neomonachus schauinslandi (assembly GCF_002201575.2). Lineage (NCBI taxonomy): Eukaryota > Metazoa > Chordata > Mammalia > Carnivora > Phocidae > Neomonachus > Neomonachus schauinslandi. The sequence goes on along the minus strand of NC_058403.1, from coordinate 22,958,881 downwards.
AATAAATGCTTCTTACCAAAATGTTGGCTTTGTATGTGCAAGTGTGTATATGTGTACCTTTTTATTACTGGATAGTTTGTTCTTGTCCTCAAGAATAAAACTTTCTCATGGGTACAAGGTCTGTTTTACCTGTCATGGATCATCAACAAAAGGTTAAGTACCCTGGACATATTATTCTTTTGCTTCTGGAAAGTGAAATTAATAGTTTTTTAATTCCTTTTGGTAATGGTCTCTAATAAGTATAAAAATCTATGGTTAAAAGTTATGTATTTTGTAATCTAGCTAGATTCTAAAGAATATTTTGAATTTGTTTAAAACAGCTTGAGCTTAATATTTTCTTAGAAACAATTTTTAACTTGTTTAACAAGTTGCAGGGCTTAGGGTTAGGTTACATTTCCACTTTTCTTACTTACCTTACCGACAAAGAATTCTAAGTCACTGGTAAAAACAATGGCCAAGTATTATAAATAATAATTTGAGTCTCAAAGGTAATATTTAAGTTGTACTGACCAATTCCCTCAGTAGTAATACATTATAACCAATAGGTTTATATTTTACATCTTTTTAGCAGGTGATTTAATGAAAAATCATTTACTTGACTCTGATATATCAACATTTTAAACATAAACTCTAATTTTTTCATGTCCATTTAATGGAAAGCTTTTTTTCTGTCAGAAAAAAATATGGCATCTCATATTTCCACTAAATTTTAGCAAATCTATCAGATAAATATCTTTAAGGTAACAATTAATAACAAACTTTTTTTTTATTATACCATGAAGCATTTTTACACTTAAAGGAAAGAATGTTTAGATTTCTATTTCAATATTCAGCTTCAGTTTCCCTCCCCCACTACCAATTATTATTTAAATAAACTTTTCATCTTCTCAGATTCATCATTTATCTATTCTGAAGACACAAAAAAGTTAAATTTCAGGACCATTAGTAATTCTGAAAAGCTCCACCATATTCCTGTTGATCTAAAAGCCTGAAGGTATGTACAAGACTGAAAACAGGCCTAGACAATACCTACAGAAAGAAAAAGTACCAGCCACTGACCTCTGGCTGCAAAAGTAAGAAATGAAATCTGAGGCTGTTTTGCAAACTGCTTGAATGTTTGTGTCTTCTCACATATGTCCTCTTGTCAAAGGGCAGAAGACATACAGTCAAGACCTTCAAAGAAATATGACCAGTCATTGGTTGACTACTAAATGATAATGGCAGATATTAACCTCAGGAAGGCAGGTTGAATAAAAAATACAAAGACAAAGTAGCCAAAAATTCAGTGACCACACAGTATAGGAAATACAGAATCCATAATTTATTCCAGGGAAGTTGCTAAATAGATATTCAGCAACAGGGGCAAAATAGCTTTTGGAGATAAAAGAATATGATACCAGGATTGTTACAAAATACTATCTAAAATCTACAATGCCGGGCGCCTGGGTGGCTCAGTTGGTTAAGCAGCTGCCTTCGGCTCAGGTCGTGATCCCAGGGTCCTGGGATCGAGTCCCACATCGGGCTCCCTGCTCTGCGGGGAGCCTGCTTCTCCTTCTCCCCCTCCCCCTGCTGGTGTTCCCTCTCTCGCTGTGTCTCTCTCTGTCAAATAAATAAATAAAATCTTTAAAAAATAAAATAAAATAAAATAAAATCTGCAATGCCCAGTTTTTAACAATAAATTACGTGTTATGCAAAGAAATGGAAGGTATGCACATATAAAGTAGAAAGAAGGCTACGACAGAAAATTTCACTGAGGAGACCCAGATTTAGAATTTAGGAGACAAAGAGTATAAGTTAACATTGTAAAGATGTTCAAGGAAGAAAGGAAATCTTAAGTCTGAAGAATTAAAGAGAAGTATGACAGTTATGTCTCATCACATAGAGAATACCAATAAACAGATAAAATTATGAAAAAAACGCCAACAAAAATGTGTGAGTTGAAAAGTACAATAACTGAATAACTGAATTTTTTAAGAAATTAATAATCTAAAAACAAACAAACAACAACAACAGCAAGCACACTTATCACTAGAAGGGCTCAATAACTGTTTGAACTCAAATAAGAAAAAAATAGCAAACGAATATATGTCATATACAGATTATGCAGGCTGAGGGATACAAAGAAAGGAAATGAAGAAAAATGAACAGAACCTCAGAAAATTGTGGGCCACCCTCAAGTGCATCTATATATGTGGATATTGGGAGGCTCAGAAAGAGAAAAGAAAAAGGCAGAAAAGATACTCGAAAAATTATGGTGGAAAACTTTCTCAATTTGATGAAAACATTAAATCTACATATTCAAGAAGCTTAGTGAGATACAAGTAAATAAACACAAATAAATCCAGCTATGTACATTATATTCAAAATATTTAAAGACCAAGATAGAAAAAGGATATTGAAAGCAGCAAGAGTAAAATGACTTATCACCTACAAAAAAACCCCAGTGAGCTGACTTTTCATCAGAAACTGTGGAGGCCAAAAGACAGTGACATGACATTTTTTTGTGTCAAAAGCAGCATCCTGCTAAGCCGTGCTTCAAAATTAAAGGAGAAATTTAAACTTTTTCAGATAAACAAAGATAGAGAGAACGTATTGCTAGTAGACCTGCTGTGCAAGCAATACTCAAAGAAGTCCTTCTGGGGCACCTGGCTGCCTCAGTTAGTTAGGTATCTGACTCTTGATCTCTGTTCAGGTCATGATCTCAGTGTCCTGGGATGGAACCCCCTGTCGGGCTTCACTCAGTGGGGAGTCTCTTTCTCTCCCTCCCCCTCTCCCCACTCACATTCTCTCTCTCTAATAAATAAATAAATCTTTAAAAAATGAAATAAAAAGGAAGTCCTTCTGACTGAAATGAAAGGAAACCAGAGAGTAACTCAAATCCATGCAAAGAAATAAAAAGCAACAGTAAAGCAAACAGCATGGGTATTATAGAGTATAAATATATTTTTGGTGCAACTCTTTTTTCTATCAATTTTAAAAACAACTGCATAAACAATTACTTTAAAATGCAGTTGATGGACTTATAATGTTTAAGATGTATTTTGTATGACAGTAATAACATAACGGCAGGAATATACTCCACAAAACTGTAGCAGAACACACATTCTTCTCGAGCGCATATCTAATGTTTTCTAGGATAGACCATAAGTTAGATGATTATTTTACAAAAAGCTATTATTAATTATTATTATTGTTATTATAAAAAGCTTGAATACATTTTAAAATCATACAAAGTATGTTCTCTGATCACAGTGAAATTAAATCAGAACATAACAACAGAAGAAACATTAAGAAATTAATAAATATGTGAAAAGTAAACACCATAGGGCCAACACACAGGAACCAACTTTGTGGCTTATTTCTATAACAATAAGGATTATCAAACTCCTAAATAATGATGATTCAAAGAAAAAAAAAATCACAAGAAATGTTAGAAAATACTTTAAGGTGAATAAAAATAAATATACAATATATAAAAACTAATGGAATATGGCAAAAGAGTGCTTATCTGGGAATTTATAGCTATAAAAGGCATTATTAAAAAAGAAGAAATAGCTCAAATCAGTAACCTCAACTTCTACCTCAAGAAATTGGAAAAAGATGAGCAAACTAAACCCAGTGCAAACAGAAAGAAGGAGATAGTGAAGACTGGACAAGAAATAAATGGAATAGAAAAGAGAAAAATAATAGAAAAGAAAAAACAACAAAACCAAAGTTGGTTCTTGGAAAATATCAATAAAAATGACAAACATCTAGGTAAACTGACCAAGAAAAAAGAGAAAAGATTCAAATTCACAAAATTTGAATGAAAAATGAAAATAGGGTATTGTTACTGGCCTTACAGAAATAAAAATGATTACAAAGACAAACTATGAACAAGTATATGTCAGCAAATTAGATAACCTAGATGAAATAAATTCTTAGAAAGACACAAATATTAAAGTGTACCCAAAAAGAAATAGAAAATCTGTAAAGACCTTTGCAAAGCAAAGATATTAAATTAATTAAAGACTTCCCACAAAGAAAAGCCCCAAAACAGATGGATTCACTAGTGATTTCTACCAAACTTTCTCAAACTATTCCAAATGAAGAAAAGGAAGGAATACTTACTAACTCCATCAGGCCAGTATTACTCTGATACCCCAGACAGGAAAATACATCAAAAGAAAAGAAAACTGAAAATTGATATTCCTTATCGTTATAGAAATAAGCCAAAGTTGGTTCCTGTGTGTTGGCCCTGTGGTGTTTACGTCTTCACAGGAAGCTAGGACTGCTAGCTCAAAAGCCTGTTGAAAACAAACTCAAATATTTACAGGTCTAGCTCCTTTAAATATGGCCCAAGCAAGCAATGGTTTTTTTCACTTTTGTTTTTTAAGGGTTTTATTTTTTTTAAGGTAATCTCTACACCCCATGTGGGGCTTGAACTTACAACCCTGAGATCAAGAGTCACATGCTCCACCGACTGAGCCAGACAGGTACCCCCCAATCAAGCAGTTTTGTAGGCATTTAGAGCCTGCCTAACTTTACATATTCCACAAAACAGTACCCCAAATCTATCTATAGATAAAACCCTGGGGCTACAAAACCCCCCCAAAATCCCCAAGCCACTGCTGCCCTTAAGAATTCTCTGACTTGGAAGCTCTCATTATGCTACTGAGCTACAACCCCTGGACAGGTAGAGCCCCTCTCCAATTCACCTGTGTCCCAGAGTACCCTGTACTCTTCTTCTGGGTAGTGGCCCTGTATCGTTGTCTCTGGAAGGTCTTCTGCTGTGAGGGACTTATCTTCACAGGCAAACCTGTCAAAGTGCTCCCCAAATAAAACTCGTGTGCCACTGCCACCTGGTAGTCGTATCTTTTTCCTTGATCAGACCTGAAATCCTCAAACCCACTGCACTGAAGACTAGAGACGTAAAAATCCTCCTCAAAATATTAGCAAATTAATTCCAGCAACACACAAGAAAAATTATACAACAAAAACACATGGGATTTATTCCCAGAATGCAAGGGGGTTCAAAATACAAAAAACAATGTAATAGATCACAACAACAGAATAAAGGGCAGAAACCACATTACTGTTTCAATAGAAGTAGAAATCACATTTAGTGAAATCCAACACATTTTCTTGATAAAAACACTCAACAAACTAGAAATAAAATGGGACTTTATTAATCTGATGAAGGGTATATATAAAAACCCAACACCTAACATCATACTCAATGGTGAAAGACTGAAAACTTTCTCCTTAACATCAGGGACACAAGTGGCTCATGCCGTTCTATTTAACATTTTACGGTGTTTCTTACCATGGAAGTTGGGCAAGAGAAAAATAAATAATATTCACCAAGGAGAGAATGGGATATGTGAAACTATCTCTATTTGCAGGTGACTTGATTTTATATCTGGAAAAATTGTAAGGAGTCCACAAAACAATTAGGACCAGTAAATAAGCTTGCCATATTTAAAATAGAATATAATACTAACATTAAAAATCAGCTGGGCTTTATTAAAAATTAAAACTATTATGCTTAAAAGACCCCATCAGGAAAGTGAAAATACAATCCAAATAACAGGAAAAAATTTTTGCTTCCTAGGGTCTGCCATCCAGATTTTATAAAAAACAAACAAACAAAAACAACAACAAAACTCCTACAACCTAACAATAGACAACCCAAGTAAAAAAATGATCAAAATTTTTGAATAAACGTTTTTCCAATGAATACTGTATAATGATATGACCAATAAATACATGAAGCAATTTCAACATCATTTGTCTTTAGAAATATTCAGATCAAAATTCCAGTAATATATCACTTCCCACACATGAGATTGGCTATACTTAGAAAACAAGCAAAACAAGTGTTGATGAGCATGTGGAAAAATCTGAACCCTACATGTTGCTGGTGAAAATATAAAATGGTACACCTACTTTAGAAGGCAGATGGACAGTTCCTCAAAAAGTTGAAGACTTACGATATGACCCAACAATTTCACTCTTAGGTGATTATCCAAGATAATTGAAAACATGCATGCACGTAAAAACTTGTGTACAAATGTTTATAATAGCATTATTTATAATAGCCCAAAACAGAAACAACACAGATTACATTAACTTATAGGTGGATAAACAAAATATTGTATACCAATACAATGAAGTAGTATCTGGCGATAAAAAATAATAAAGCACAGAAACAGATGACGACTTGGAAGGACCTTGAAAACATTATTTTAAGTCAAAGAAGCATACCTAAAAGATTAAATTCCATGTGAATCCCTTTATGTGAAATGTCTTGAAAGGGCAGATTCATAGGGAAGGAAGATTTGTGGAATGTGGGACTGGAATGGGAGGAGGCGGTTAACAGGAATGGCAGTGATTGCTAATGGCTCTGCAGTTTCTTTTATGAGTGATGAAAATATTTAAAAATTAAATTATAATGATAGTTGCACAACCTTGTGAATATACTAAAATACATCGAACTGCATAGCTTAAATGGATAAACTGAATTGTATGAGTTAAATTTCAATAAAACTATAAAAATAAATCCCTATGTTTAAATTAAGATCCCTTTAAGCATTTAAGTTCTATGATTAGTCTTCTTGAACAACATATATAAACATGTAAAATATAAAGAAGAAACCAAATAAATCACACAAATACTTCCACTCTGAAAATGTTACTTTGGTCTTATATCCTCAATGGTCTTTGGAGCCAAGTTTCCCGGAGCTGAGTTCTGGCTTACTACCTACCCTCTGTGTTACCTTGGTCAATTTATTTAACCTCTCTGTGCCTCACTTTCCATCTTTGTAAACTCAGAAGGGTCTTGTGATGACTAAGTAACTCCATATATGCAGAGTGACTATAACAATGCCTGGCATGGAATAATACATGCTTTTCAATGTTATAATACTATTAACATACACACAATTATGTTTGTGCATATAATTAACATATGTCTAATTGCTGTTAGTACTTTTTAGCATAACCTAAATAGGGTTTATAAAGTTCACTGAAATGTCTATCAAAGTTAAACTTAATTTATGTAACAATCACTGCTAGTTACACTTCTAGTAAGTGAAATCATGCAGAAACAATAGGATATAAATAGAAGGAAGAGTGTGTGTAAGATTGCAAACCAAAAGGTAGGTTAAATAGGGGCGCCTGGGTGGCTCAGTTGATTAAGTGTCTGACTCTTGGTTTCGGCTCTGGTCATGATCTCTGGATCCTGAGATTCACCTGCATCCAGCTACCTGCTCAGGGGGGAGTCTGCTTGAGATTTTCTCCCTCTGCCCCTTCCCCCACCCACATGCTCTCTCTCTCTCTCAATCTCTCTAAAATAAATAAATAAATCTTATTTTAAAAAGAGGTAGGTTAAATAGATTAATAGAAAAGAGAGTATGTGAAGTGTTTAATAACATTTTTTGAACATTTTTTATAAGAAATGTATCAGTAAGTTTATTTAAAAGTCTCTCTATATACATAAATGTTTACGTTTAAATGGATAATCGTTTGTAATTTTAACTGATTACATTTTCTAAAAACTTCTGTTTTCAGAAAGAGAAAAATTTGAATCTAAAGTATTTTATTTAGCAGGGTAGGGTCAGTTATTCTGTGATCAAATATATTTGTCTACATCTTTAATGAATTTAATATGAAAAGTATTAGAATACCAGCCCAGGAAAGAATTAACAAAATTTTTGTGGCCATTTATGCATTTTTTTTAAAGATTTTATTTATTTATTTTAGAGACAGAGCACAAGAGGGGGGAGCAGGAGAGGGAGAAGCAGACTCCCTGCCGAGCAGGGAGCCCGATGTGGGACTCGATCCCGGGACTCCAGGATCATGACCTGAGCCAAAGGCAGTCGCTTAACCAACTGAGCCACCCAGGCGCCCAACATTTTTCTTTTTTTAATATGTCTAGAAAACTAGTGAGAGATAAGCAGGGATAGAAAAATAATAAAATAAAAAGAGATAAACAACTACTAAAATTTTGAATATGTATCAGTCGACTAACTAAAAAAAGTAATTATTTAGATCCTTTCAATATATAGCTTTAGACTAACTTACTGTTTTTTTGTGTATTAAATAAAATATAAATTTTTTTCTGTGTGTGTGTGTGTGTGTGTGTGAACAAACAAGAAAAACAATCCTCTGAATTGTAGGCCATTTTAACCATGTGATTTTATACCTGTGAAAATATTTTCAAATTCTTATTGTTGATTCTGTCTCTGAAGAGGCCATTGAACCTATCACATATGTAAAAAAATGCTTCTGAGAGGAATAGGCTTATCTGGGCAATTACTACATTGACTAAGGAACAAGGAGGCTGAGTTCCCTCTTAACACAACTGTTATTTTATTTTATTTTATTTTATTTTATTTTTAAAGATTTTATTTATTTATTAGAGAGTGAGCGAGAGAGAAACAGCATGAGAGAGGAGAGGGTCAGAGGGAGAAGCAGGCTCCCCGCTGAGCCGGGAGCCCGATGTGGGACTCGATCCCAGGACCCTGGGATCATGACCTGAGCCGAAGGCAGTCGCTTAACCAACTGAGCCACCCAGGCGCCCACAATTGTTATTTTATTGACTAATGTTAAGTGAGACACAGAGTCAAAGCCTTAGGACACAGGAACAATTATCCTCTCCTGGGAGCAAAGCATGATGCTTCATAGAAACTTGGATTCTAGAATAAATCATTGGAATAGTGTTGACAGCAGTATGGATCCACTGTCTGAAAATAAATTTATCCCATGTGATTACCATGTTGACTGAAATAAAGGCCCAGCAATATGCAATGCCAACCATGGTTCCTTTGTGGGAATTATTTTAGTCATTGTTAGTGTATTTTTATTTAAACTGATTATTTTCTTGATACTTGGGAATATGCTAATGTGACAATACTAATATCTAAGCTAATTTTATATCATTATCTATTTTTCTTTTTAATAATGATTGATAAATCAAACACCATGGCTCACAAAAATACCTTACATAATTTTCAGGTCGGGGTTGTATGATAAACCCAATCTCTCAAAAAGAAAATGATCATTATTAGAAATTATATTGCTGCAGCAAACAGTCTCCACAAGAAAAGTTACACATACTCTATGTTTATTCCGTTTAAGTATGTTGTGCATTTATTCTTACTGTGTGATGAATACTAAGGGCAAAATAAGCCTGGTGGAAGAATTCAAGGGTTTCTGTGGATTAAAAACTACAGAATTAGTCACTGTTCTTAGGTCTTTTTCTTTCTCAGGCACCGTATAGGTGATCTACTTGTTTCTTTATTCCCACAACCACAACTTTAAACCTTTGCCCTGAGTTTTAAGACAGACCCATCCAGATTCCCAGTGTCCTCCATCATAGAACTGTCTCAAAATTTGGTCTTGAAACCCACCCCTTTTACATAAGTGATTAATGCTAGAAATCACAAGAAAAGTTTATTACTTCTTCCACTGATTTATTATTCTTTTTATACATGCATACTGCTTTTAACAATACTCAAGTGTTTTAACCTGTCAATGTTATAATACTATTAACACATACAAACAGGCATATAATTATAATTATGTTCGTGCAGGTAACTGTCAACATATATGTGACACTATGTGCTAGACATTGTTCTAAGTACTTTAACTGTAAGCATAAACTAATTAGGATTTATAAAGTCAATGGCTTTGTTTGAAGTTTTTGCACTGAAATGTATAATTTTAATATACATTAATAGTTTCAGTAGCAGGAGGAGCTTAAAATGTTAACAATTGTTCTGACAACTAGTTTACTTGCAATGAAGGTGGAAATCTGACAATGTATTGAAAGTGAAATTATTTTAGCATATGATCTCAAAGAAGCAAGTACAACAGACATGAATGTAGAATGGAAGAGGATCTGTTAAAGTTAAATCTTTAACTGCTTGGTATTTTAATCTATGAACTGATTTTGACTTAAAGTGCTAAAGTTTAAATATTAATACTTAATATTTATAGAATATAACTGAAAATGTTTCTTAAAACCATATAACATAAGCAAATATAGCAGATATATCTATACTTAAACCATCTACTCTGTCTTTATTTTAATTATAATCTCAATTTTTAAGAAATATTTAGGGGTTTTTGATGCAGACTGATATGGTTTAAATTATAGCCCTTCCATGGATTTTTCTCATAACCTTGTACAGAGCAGTCCAATGTGTAAACCTTAGTTATATTATCTGTGAAATAGAGATATTATGCAACTGATAGATTTATTATGAAGATTGAGATAATAAAGGCAAAATAATTAGCACAATGTCTAGCATAACTCAGTAAGTGGTAACTGTCATTTGAGAGACACATGAAGACAATCTCGTTTTGTTAAAAATAAAAATTCCATAAAATTTAGGACTTCCTGGTGGTATATAACAAAACTGTAATTGAAGTGAATCCAGAGTACATCCAGAATTGACCACAGTGAATAAATTACAGTTCAGTATGGATGTACTATATCAGAACATGGCTGGGGGCATGTACTCCTGTCTTATGTCAGTGAAAGGAATCATATGACAAATAATCAGAATTTTCTGTTCACTAAGGATCCTTTCTGAGCTTCTCTATCTAAGGGTGGGTTGGAGAGACTTTTGTGTATAAAACAAAACATTCTGTGTCGTGTGGGGCTGGAAATAACTATAAAAAACTTTAATTTTTGCTACTATGATTGATATTACACAGATCATAATGACAATTATGATCATTTTTTAGAAGAAAAAAATAAACTTCTGTAAAATTTCTTCCTCTCCTGCTTTTTATTTTGAAATAGAGTTGAGGAAATACTGTGTTCTGATAAGGTGAATTAACACTGGGTTTCCCCTCAGGTAAAGTCATTTATCTAAAGTTATGCAGTATCAGTGAGTTGCTGTGAAGAAGTGTAATATGTGGTAGTAACCAAACATTTCATTTGTTGACAAATTTAATTTCAAAGATTTACTTTCAAATGTATATAGGGGAAAATGGCATCTATTTCTATACCTACAGATTTATTTATAAATTAATTATTTCTTGTAGTAAGGTGGATTCCATAGGACCATGGGATATGTTTTATATATCATATATTTTTTTTAAGATTTTATTTATTTGACAGAGAGAGAGACAGCGAGAGAGGGAACACAAGCAGGGGGAGCTGGAGAGGGAGAAGCAGGCTTCCCGCGGAGCAGGGAGCCCGATACGGGGCTCGATCCCAGGACCCTGGGATCATGACCTGAGCCGAAGGCAGACGCTTAACGACTGAGCCACCCAGGCGCCCCTATATATCATGTTTTTATAAAACACACTTTGGTAATGAGCCAAAAAGGAAAGAAATGTGAACATTTGAATGGCTTGTATGAGAAAGAGCCCACATTAGTTCGCCCTCCCTTCATAGTCAGAAGACTATGGATATAAAAATTGTCAGATACATACAGAACTAAACAGAGGGAGTTTTATTATTAGTAGAGTCAGTGAATTGCAATTGAATACTTATTGCACATATATTTATCTTGTACTAGAAACATATGGTATGAGAAATAAGACAGCCATATTTCTTAAAACGGTTTATATAAGGTAGACAGAGAAGTGAACAGGCAATTCCAATAGAAAGTGATAAACACTATGGCAGCAAAATCTGCAAGTCCTTTTTTTTTTTTTTTTTGCAGTGTAGCTGATATACAATATTATATCAGTTTCAGGTGTACAACAGAGTCATATATATTACAAAATTTTCAACACAGTAAGTATAGTTACCATTCATCACCATACAATCTTATTATAGTATCATTGACTATCCTCCCGATGCTGTATTTTTCATCCCTGTGACATATTTATTTTATAACTGGAAGTTTGAACCTCTTAATCTCCTTCACCTTAATTGTCCATCCCCTATTCCCCTCCCCTCTGGCAATTACGGGTTTTTTCTCTGTATTTATGAGTTTATTTCTGTTTTATTTGTTCATATGTTTTGGTTTTTAGATTCCACATAAAAGTGAATCATATGGTATTTGTTTTCTATTTGACTTATTTCATTTAGCATAATATCCTGTAGGTCCAACCATGTTGTTGTAAAATACACTCTTTCTTATAGCTGAGTAATATCCCATTATATATATATATATATATTCCATTCATCTATGGATGGACACATGGGTTTCTTCCATAACTTGGCTATTGTAAACAGTGCTGCAGTAAACATAGATGTGTGTATATCTTTTCAAATTAGTGGTTTTGTTTTCACTGAGTGAATACCTAGAAGGGAAATTACTGGGTTTTATGGTATTCTTATTTTTAGTTTTTGAGGAACCTCCATACTGTTTTCCATAGTGGCTATACCAATTTACATTCCCATCAACAGTGCGCAAAGGGTTCACATTTTTCCACATCTTCACCAACACCTGTTATTTCTTGCTTTTTTGATACCAACCATTCTGAATGATATAAGGTGATATCTCATTCTGGTGTTGATTTGTATTTCCCTGATGATCCAGTGATGTAGAACATCTATTCATGTGTCTGTTTGCTGTCTGTATGTATTCTTTGAAGAAATGTCTATTCAGGTCATCTGCCCCTTTTTATTTTTAAATCAGATTATTTGTTTTCTTGGTGTTGAGTTGCATGAGTTCTTTATATATTTTGGATATTAACCCTTTATCAGAAATATCATTTGCAAATATTTTCTATTCAGTAGGTTCCCTTTTTGTTTTGTTGATAGTTTCCTTCACTGTGCAAAAACTTTTTAGTTTGATGTAGTCCCAACTGTTTATTTTTTTTCAAATTTTTATTTAAATTCTAGTTAGTTAACATATAGTGTATATTGGTTTCAGAAGAAGAATTTAGTGATTCATCAAATACATTCAACACCCAGTGCTCAACATAAGTGCCCTCCTTAATAACTATCACCCATCTAGCCCATCCCTGTCCCACCTCCGCTTCAGCAACCCTCAGTTTGTTCTCTATAGTTAAGAGTTTCTTATGGTTTGCTTCCCTCTCTTTTATTATCCCTTCCCCTATGTTCTTCTGTTTTGTTTTTTAAATTCCACATATGAGTGAAATCATATGGTATTTGTTTTTTCTTTGACTGACTTATTTAGCTTAGCATAATACACTCTAGCTCCATCCACATCATTGCAAATGACAAGATTTCATTCTTTTTGATGGCTGAGAAATATTCCATTACCCCCCCCCACACACACACACACACACTACCTCTTCTTTATTCATTCATTAGTTGGTGGACATTTGGGCTCTTTCCATAATTTGGTTATTATTGATAATGTTGCTATAAACATAGGGGTGCATGTACCCCTTTAAATCAGTATTTTTTGTATCCTTTGGGTAAGTACCTAGTAAAGCAATTGCCAGGTCATAGGATTGTTCTAATTTAAACTTTTAGAGGAACCTCCATACTGTTTTCCAGAGTGGCTGCACCAGTTTGCATTCCCACCAAGAGTGCAAGAGGGTTCCCCTTTTTCTACATCCTTGCCAACATCTGTTGTTTCCCATGTTGCTAATTTTAGCCATTCTGACAGGTGTTTATTTTTGCTGTCATTTCACTTGTCTGAGGAGACAGATTCAGAAAAATATTACTAAGGCTGATATCTAAGAGATTATGGCCTATGTTTTTTTTAGGAGTTTTATGGTTTCAGGCCTTGCATTTAGGTCTCTAATCCATTTTGAGTTTGCTTTTGTGTATGAGCAAGAAAGTGGTCAGGTTTCATTATTTTGCGTGTATCTGTTCAGTTTTTCTAACACCATTATTGAAAAGACTGTTTTTTCTGCACTGTATATTCTTGCTCCTTTGTCATAGATCAATTGGCCAAATAAGTGTGGGTTTTTTTTCTGGGATCTCTATTTTGTTCTGTTGATCTATGTACCCATATTTTTGCCGCTACCATACTGTTTGATTAGTATAGTTTTGTAGTATATTTTGAAATCTGGGATTGTGATACTTTCAGCTTTGTTTTTCTGTCTCAAGATTGCTCTGGCTATTTGGAGTCTTTTGTGGTTCCATACAAATATTAAAATCATTTGTTATGGTTCTGTGAAAAATACTATTGGTATTTTGATAGAGATTGCATAGAATCTATAGATTTATTTGAGTTCTATGAATATTTTAACAGTACTGTGTCTTCCAATCCATGAGCATGACCTATCGTTCCATTTATTTGTGTCAAAATCTTACAAGTCTTATAGAAGCTTCAAGAAAATACCATAGAATACAGTCTTTGCAAAATTGGAAAAGGAAAAGTACTTTACATTAAATTAATGAACACGCACATACAAGCACATGTAGTCTGATACTGTGTTTCAGGATAAAGACAGCAGAACAGGAATCAGGAAACATTTGTACTATCACAATTCTGCTGTATTTTACAAGTCCCTTTACTACTCCAGTTGACTTCAGGTTTTAGAAGATATTAAATTAGGAACACACCATTTAAAATATGAGTTTTTAAGTAGACTGAATTTTAGTATTCCTTTTTAAAAAGAAATTCACAAACAATAGGAAAGTTGACAGGAATGAAGGTGTTTCCTGTGAGTGTAATACTCATATTATTGTACTAAACAGCCTTGCTTTAATATGGTCTTCTGAACTCATAAGCCAAAAGTAATATTTTTAATTTTCCATACCTAATGATAAATTTTAAAAGGTTACCTCTGTTGAGCCCTATGTGATAGGCAGTTTTCTGAAATCATTACATATAACCAATTCACTAAACCCTCACAATGATACTGTGAGGTTGGATCTGCTATCATACCCATTTTATAGGTAAGGAAACTGAGTACAAAGAGAAATAGAAATTTCCCAAAGATTCTGTTGCAGTTAATGGGCAAAATCAGGATTCAAACTAAATTTAGGAATAAGTTCTCCTAATCTACATGCTAAAGTACATTACAAACATCATGTTTTACAGGTTTCACTAGGGCTTTTAGACTAGACAATACATATTCACAGTGTAAATTATTAAATCATTGTTCCAAGCACAGGACCTTACTTAGAAGTAAATAAGGTATAGGTATAGTATAGGAACAGGTGGGTAGCCAGTATTATATTGTAGAATAAAATTATAACCAGGCTTTTGGGGTGCCTGGGTGGCTCAATCAGTTGAACATCTGACTTCGTTTCAGCTCAGGTCATGATCTCAGGGTCGTGAGATTGAGCCTCACATGGAGCTTAATGCTCAGCACTGAGTCTGCTTGAGATTCTCTCTCTCCCTCCCCCTGCCCCTCCCCCCACACATGCACGTGCTCAGTCTCTCTCTCTAAAATAAACAAATACATAAATAAAATCTTTAAAAAAATTATAACCAGGCTTTTAACTGAAGACTGTTCTGATGGTTATTCCAAACATATATTGCAGGATTTTCAGGCTATAATATGTTTATACAGATAAATAGAATAAGAGGAAAATAACTTTCATCTTTACCCACTAAAAATTATCTAAAGCCCCTGTTTGTATGGAAGACATAAAGAGAATATTATTAGTTATTTCAATGCCTCTCTAGACAGCCCAATGGAAATATCTATGATTTAACAAAAGATATCTAATTAAGAAAAAATAAATGTTATCTTAGCACTTAAAATTAAATACAACCTAGTTTTTAGTGCTGGTCCTGTTGCTAAGAAGCTGTGAGACCTGGGAAAAATTATTTTACTTCTCTGAGCCTTAGTGTGCAGATCTGTAACGGAGAGGCTAGGCATCACAAATTGATCTTTGAGGTCCCCTCAGGCTATAATAAGCTATGATTACATGAAATTAGCAGAGTTTGAGTAGAATGAAGTCAATAGAGATAAACATGCCAATTAGTGCATACTAATTCAGAGCTTCTCTCTCATAGGCTCACGCTTAAAAAGACATGTACTGCAAATAAAAAAGATTTAAGTAGAAATATTAAAATTATTTACCACTATTTTACTTTTAGGAAAACATTTCCCAAACCAAATGTTTCAATACATTGTTATATTGAAATAATTCACTCAAGTAATTTGAAGAGAGATTTGGGATTATGTAAAAATTGCTTAATACATATTTGTAACAGGAGGAATATTCTATTGCCTGTATTATGTATGTTTGCCTTTTTAGTGTAACAATCTTCATTAGTTTTATATTCATGTTCTAAGAAGCTCTTTTCTGTTAAGTATTATCAAACCCATTATGTTGCATTGCTCTACATTAAAAAAAAAAGATGCATACCATTAAGTACTAAAAGCATATATTAGAATTTGATATTTTAAGGATGTCCATTACTTTTGCAGCTTTTTGGAGTTTCTGGAAAAAAAAATCTAATGCCAATTTTCCTAGGAACAAGTAAGAGTTATTTTTTAAATGAAATATTTTCTGTCAGTATGTCTCTTTATACTATTTTCCCCTAAAATTTAATGATAAATATGATAAATTCAAATAAGAGAGAAATGTCTTTTCAGAGAAAGCTTATAAAAATATTTTAGGATTTTTTTCTTCCCACATAAATGTTCTATATCAAAAAAGATTGTTTTAGATTACAAATGTAGAAACAATGACAATGAGTGCTTCCATGGAATAAAAGATTGACTTCTTGTGACAATTTACATTTTCAGGGCAGTAACAAAGACTTTAACCCACTTTGTGACACAGAAAGGTGAGTTCTTTGATCTTTCAGCTTTGCCATCTCTTACATCCTCATTTTCCACAAAAGGAAAGGAGTATATAGGAGGCATAGATCTGAAAAAAAAAAAAAAAGTCCTAACTTAGAAATACAAAATATAACTTGTTTAATTCCTTTGATTGGAACACACTGATATGGCCACATCTAATTGTAAGGATGATTAGAAAATATTTGTGTCCACAAAAGATGAGCAAAGAAAATTTGGTTAACAAAGACTCAACCGTATCTGTATTGTTTTATTTTTGTTCAGAATGACTATCAGTGAGTTTTAATGTTTATGTTATAATGCAAAAGGAGCAATATCCTTGAACATTTAAAACTTTGATGGTAGAGTTTTATATTTACACAATTCCCAAGAATATGTAATAACCTGATAAATTAAATCAAATTATAATTGATAAATATAACTGTTATTTATAGTCTTTGAATACTTAACAAAATGGAAAGTGTTATTAAACATTGGAAAAATAATTGTTTATGTCTTAACAGGAAGTACCAAATGTAGTATCAATCATGTAAATACTCATAAACATGTTCATTACCTTATATAATGCAAACTTTTATCACAATGATTAATTTTTTGTGCTACATATAACAACAAAAGTTAGAAATCTTATTAGATCACTAACCCAAACCTAAGAAACTAAACTATGAAATTATTGCTTTTTCAAGGAAAGTACAAGTCAAGGATGTCCACTTCCATCCCTTCTTTTCAACATCATACTAAAAGTTCTAACTAATTCAATAAGAGAAGAAAAGGAAATAAAAGATATACAGAAGATTGTGGGACACAAGATCAATCCATAAATTTAATCACTTTCCTATATATCAGCAGTGAACAAATAAAATTTGAAATTAAAACCATAACACCATTTATAAAACATCCAAAGAATGAAATATATAGGTACAAATCTAACAAAACGTGTACAAGATCCATATGAGAAAAATAATAAGCCCTGGTGAATGAAATCAGAGATCTAAATAAATGAGATGATATTCCACATTGATGGATAGGAAGACCCAATATTGTCAAGATGTCAGTTATTTATCTAAAGATAAGTACAATTCCAATCTAGATCCCAGAAAAATTGTGTGTGTGTAGGTATGTGTGTGAATATAGGTAACCTGATTGTAAATTTATTATGGGGAAGCAAAAGGCCCAGAATAACCAACACAATATTGAAGAAGAAGAACAAAGTTGGAAAACTGACACTACCTAACTTTATGACTTGCTATAAAGTTATAGTAAATTAAGACTGTGTGGTTTTGATGAAAGAATATGCAGATAGATCAAGGGAACAGAATAGAGAGCCCAGAATAGACCCACTCAAATATAGTTAATTGATTTTTGACAAAGGTCAAAGGCAAAGCAATGGAACAAAGACAGTTTTATTTAAATTAATGGTGCTGGCATAGCTGGACATCCACAGGCAAAATAATGAATCTAAACACAGAACTTAACACCCTTCACAAAAATTAACTCAATATAGATCATAGACTCAATATAGATCACAGACTCAATACAGATCATAGACCTAAATGTAAATAGTCAACCTATAACATATACTCCTAGAAGATAACATTGAAGAAAACCTACATAACCTTGGGTATGGCATTGCCTTTTAATACACAACACCAAGGATATGATCCATGGAAGAAATAATTAATAAGCTGTACTTCATTAAAATTAAAAAACTTTGGCCCTGTGAAAGACACTGTCAAGAGAATGAGAAGAAAATCCACAGACTGGGGAAAACATTTGCAAAAGACATATCCACTAAAGCACTGATATCCAGAATTTACAAAGAACTCTTAAAACTCAACAATAAGAGAACTATCACTCCAATTCAAAAAAAGAGGCCAAAGACTTTAACTGACACTTCACCAAAGATGATACACAGATGCTAAATAAGCACATGAAAATATATTTCACATTACATGTCATCAGGGAAATGCAAATTTAAACAGTGAGATGACACTACACACTTACAGGAAGAGCCAAAATCCAGAATATTGGTAACACCAAATGCTGGTGAGAATGTAGAGCAATTGGAATTCTCATCCATTGATGTTGGGAATGAAAAATGGGATAGACATTTGGAAGATGCTTCAATGGTGTCCTACAAAACTAAACACTCCTTTAACCATATGATCCAACAATCACACGCCTTGTTCTTACTCAAAAAAGTTGAAAACTTGTGTCCACATAAAAACCTAAGAACAGATGTTTGTAACAGCTTTGTAAGATGTCGAATCTCGGAAGAAAACAAGATGTCCTTCAAAGGGTAAATGGGTAAATAAACTATGGTACATGCAGACAATGGAATATTATCCAGTGCTAAAAATAAATGAGCTAGCAAGCCATAAAAAGACATGGAAGGGGGCGCCTGGGTGGCTCAGTCGTTAAGCGTCTGCCTTCGGCTCAGGTCATGATCCCAGGGTCCTGGGATCGAGCCCCACGTCGGGCTCCCTGCTCCATGGGGAGCCTGCTTCTCCCTCTCCCAATCCCTCTGCTTGCGTTCCCCTCTCTCGCTGTGTCTCTCTCTGTCAAATAAATAAATAAAATCTTAAAAAAAAAAAAAGACATGGAGGAAACTTAAATGCATTTTACTAAGTAAAAGAAGCCAGTCTGAAAAGGCTGAATACTGTATGATTTCATTTACATGACATTCTGGAAAAGACAAAACTGTTATATATATAACAAGGTATAAATTGGCAAGACTTCTGCATTAAAAAGTATAAAAATATTTCTGAAAGATGACTTTTATAAATGAAGAGCTTTTCTAAATTAGAAGATTCAATGTTTTTAAATGTCATTTATCTGCATTAGCCTATAGATTCAATTTAATCAACAGAAAATTCAAGTAGTTTTTATAATTTTCTTTTAGAAACTGATAGCCTTGTTTTTAATTTTATTTTAAAAAAGTGAAAGAACAAACTTAGCTAAAATAACCTTTAAAAATAATAGAATAAAAAAACTTGGAAAACATCCAGTACCTGATTTCAAGACTTACTGTAAAGGTATATTAATTAAGAAAGTGTGGTATTGGCATTAGAAAAGATGAGTATACCAATGGAAAAAATAGAAAGCCAGCAAATATATCTATAATACAGCCAATTTATTTTTATAGAGCTATCAAAGCAATTCAAGATAGATACATTTTTAATAAATTGTACTAAGAGCAACTTAAAATCCATAATTTAAAAAAAAATGAAACCTGAGCCTTACCTTATATCATGCATAAGATTAATATGAGTTGTAAGAAATGCTTAAATGTGAAATGTGGAACTCTGAAACTTCTTGAAGAAAACATAAGAGACTATGTCTTTGATCTATAGACAAGCGAATATTTCTAAAACAAAAACAATTTTTAAATGATCAGTTAGATTTTATTTAAATCAAATAATTTTTTTATAAAACAACACAGAAAAAAACAAATTTAGAAGTTAAGCCCCAAAGGGAGAGAAAATATTCACCAAATATGTATGTTACATATATATATAGCAATGAAGTTGAATCCAGAATATAAGAAATCAATAACTGTAAGACAAATAAAAAAGAAGAAACAAAAAACTCTAAACACCAAATAGGGGGAGGGCTCAAAGTCTTAATCAGACACTTCACAAAAATCTTAGACAGATTTGAACAAGTAACCTCTCTTGGTCCATCCAGGCTGCTATAACAAAAGTACCATAGACTGGGTAGCTCATGAACAACGGGAGTTTATTTCTCATGGTTCTAGAGGCTGGAAAGTCCTGAGATGATACCAACAGATTTTGTCTGGTGGCTGAATTTTCACTATAACTACATATAGTTGGGGGCAAGAGATCTCTCTGGGGTCTTTTTATTAGGGGTCCCATCTTCCAAAGACCCCACCTCCAAATACCATTACAATGGGGTTTACATTTCAACATACAAATATGGGGGTGAGCAGCATAAACATTCATATTGCATTAGCTACGAGGGAGAGGCAAATTAAAAGTCTATTGCATTAGCTACGAGGGAGATGCAAATTAAAACCAAAAGAAACTATTTGCTGTCTATCAAGGCAATTGAGATTCAAAAAGTTTATGTCATAGAAGACCATGTAAGGGGGGTAGAGAAAACTGGAAAAGATCAGGAAGGTATTTAGAATGGTAACCATTGTGCTTAATGTTTGAGAGGGTGATTTCAATCAGTGGAAAAGAGAAGGGAATGGGATTCCTGGGTTTTCTGCTTCACAGCTAGCGAGATAAAAGTATAGATCGATCCTTTATCATTATGAAATATCCCTTTAGTAACATTTATTCTTTAAAAAACTGTTGTCTGATATTAGGATAAGTCTCTTCAGTTCTTTTTTTTAATTTAATTTTATTATGTTATGTTAATCACCATACATTACATCATTAGTTTTTGATGTAGTGTTCCATGATTCATTGTTTGCGTATAACACCCAGTGCTCCATTCAATATGTGCCCTCTTTAATACCCATCACCAGGCTTACCCATCCCCCCTCCCCTCTAGAACCCTCAGTCTCTTTCTCAGAGTCCATAGTCTCTCATGGTTCATCTCCCCTTCCAATGTCCCCCTCTTCATTTTTCCCTTCCTACTATCTTCTTTTTTTTTTTTTAACATATAATGTATTATTTGTTTCAGAGTTACACGTCTGTGATTCATCAGTCTTACAGTTCTTTTTATGTGATTTGCATGGCATTTCCTCTTTGCCCTTTAACTTTCAATTTGTATTTTTTTTTTAATTTTTTAAATTTATTTGACAGAGAGAGACAGCGAGAGAGGGAAAACAAGCGGGGGAGTTGGGGAGAGAGAAGCAGACTCCCTGCTGAGCAGGAAGCCCAATGCGGGGCTGGATCCCAGGACCCTGGGATCATGACCAGAGCCGAAGGCAGACGCTTAACGACTAAGCCACCCAGGTGCCGCTCAATCTATTTGTATATTTAAATCTCAAATACGTCACCTGTAGAAAGCCTATATCCGAATCTTGTTATTTTATCCAGCCTGACAACTTTTGCCCTTTGGACGTTACTTCATCCATATGTTGTTGCTGTTATGGTTTGGTTTGTATCTTTCATTTAGCTTCTTGTCTTCTATATATTTATTATCTTTTAATTATTTTATTTATCATTTCCTGCTTCCTTTTACATTAAATGAATATTGTGTCATGTAAATTTTTAATTTAATTAATGATTTAAAGTTATCTTTTGAGTTATTTTCTTAGTCATTGCAGTAGGGCTTACAATATAAATCTTAACTTTTTGGACTCCAGCTTTTGGACTTCGTTCCAGTGAAGATATGAAAACTGTCCTCCTCTATTGCTCATTCCCTCCTCCACTTTTTATGCTATTATTTGTATACATATGTATGTCTATATTTGCTTTAAATCCAACAATCCACTGTTACAATTATTACTTTTTATTATATTATGCATTTTAAAGAAGCTGAGAGAAGAGAGTAAATATGTACTTACAGAATTTGTTTTATAATAACATTTTAATTTACCATTGTTCTTTTCTCTTCATTTCTTGTGGATTTGAAGCTAATTGGTGTCATTTGTTTATGCCAATACAGCTTTTCTTCATCCACCTTTTCTGTGCTGTTATTGTCAAATATATTGCATGTCAATATGTTATAGGTCCAGCAGTACAATCACATAATATTGTTTTAGACAAGTGCTTTTTAAATTAGTCAAGAGAAAAGAGGAGAAATGTAATTATACAGCATTTTGTAATTACCTATATAATTATCTTTAACAGAACGCATTGTTTTGGATTTCATTCTGATGTCACGTGCTTTCATCTTGAAGAATTTCCTTTAGAATTTCTTGTAAGATATGTCTCCAAGCAATGAATTCTATTTTCATTTATCTGGAAATGTCTTCATTTACCATAATTTGGGAAATTAGTTATAATTAGTGTAAGATGGATAACAGAATCTTGATTGACAGGTTTATGTTTTGGTTTTTACTTTCATCATTTTGTTCTATCGCTTCTTTCTTTTTCTCCAAGTTTTAATTTAAATTTCACCTGGTTAACATACAGTGTAATATTAGTTTCTGATATAGAACACAGTGATTCATCACTTCCATACAGCACTCAGTGCTCATCAAAACTGCACTGCTTAATACCCATCACCTGTTTAGCCTATCCCACCTCCCCTCCATCAACCGTCAGTTTGTTCTCTCTAGTTAAGAGGCTCTTATGGTTTGCTTCTCTCTCTTCTTTTTCCTTCCCCTATGTTCTTCTGTTTTATTTCTTAAATTCCACATATGAGTGAAATCATATGGTGTTTGTCTTTCTCTGAATGACTTATTTCGCTTAACATAACACTCTAGCTCCATCCAAGTCATTGCAAATGTCAAGATTTCATTCTTTTTGATGGCTGAGAAATATTCCACCTCTTCTTTATATACCATCTCTTCTTTATTCATTCATCAGTTGGTGGACATTTGGGATCTTTCCATAATTTGGCTATTGTTGACAATGCTGCTGTAAACATTGGGGTGCATGTGCCCCTTCAAATCGGTATTTTTGTATTCTTTGGGTAAATATCTAGTAGTGAAATTGTTAGGTCATAGGGTAGTTCTACTTTTAACTTTTTGAGGAACCTCCATACTGTTTTCCAAAGTGCCCTGCACCAGTTTGCATTCCTACCAACAGTGCAAGGGGGTTCCCCTTTTTCCACATCCTTGCCAACATCTGTTGTTTCCTGTGTTATTCATTTTAGCCATTCTGACTGGTGATATCTCATTGTAGTTTTAATTTATATTTCCCTGATGATGAGTGATGTTAAGCATCTTTTCATATGCCTATTAGCCATCTGGATGTCTTTGGAAAAATATCTCTTCATGTCTTCTGCCCATTTTTTCTTTGGATTATTTGTTTTTTGGGTGTTGAATTTAATATGTTCTTTATAGATTTTGGATACTAACCCTTTATCAGCTATGTCATTTACAAATATCTTCTCCGATTCCAAAGGTTGCCTTTCAGTTTTGTTGATTGTTTCCTTTGCTGTACCGAAGGTTTTTATCTTGATAAAATTCCAGTAATTTATTTTTGCTTTTGTTTCCCTTGTCTCAGGAAACATATTTAGTAAGAAGTTGCTACAGCCAATGTCAAAGAGGTTGCTGCCTGCGTTCTCTTCTAGGATTTTGGGGATGGTTTCCTGTCTGATATTCAGGTTTTTCATCCATTTTGAATTTATTTTTGTGTACTGTGTTAACAAAGTGGCCCAATTTCATTCTTTTGCATGCCCAATGCCAATTAATGAAGAGATTATCTTTTTACAGTTGGATATTCTTTCCTGCTTTCTTACAGATTAATTGGCCACATAACTGTGAGTTCATTTCTGGGTTTTCTATTCTGTTCTATTGATCTATATGTCTGTTTTTGTACCAGTACCATACTGTTTTGATCATTACAGCTTTGTAACATAACTTGAAGTCCAGAATTGTGAAGTCTCCAGCTTTGTTTTGCTTTTTCAAGATTGCTTTGGCTATTCAGGGTCTTTGTGGTGCCATACAAATTTTAGGATTGTTTGTTCTAGCTCTGTGAAAAATGCTCATGATATTTCGATAGGGATTGCTTTAAATGTATAGATTGCTTTGGGTAATATAGACATTTTAACAATATTTGTTCTTACAATCCATGAGCATGGAATTTCTTTCTATTTCTTTGTGTCATCTTCAATTTCTTTCATCAGTTTACAGCTTTCAGAGTGCAGATCTATTCGTAGGTATCTTATGGTCTTTGGTGCAATTGTAAATGGGATTGTTCTATTGCTTCTTTGAATTTGTTGTTTTTGATTATAAGTGAGCTTATTTCTTATTGGGACTCTCATAAATAATGACTAGTTTTTCTCTTGTTGTTTTCAAGATTTTCTCTTTTCCTTTAACTTTTAATATTTTAACTATGATGCATGTGAGTGTATAGCTTTTTGTGTTTATCTTCTTTAGAGTTTATTGAGGTTCTTCAGTGAGTCAGCACATTAACATTTCATCAAATCTGGAAAGGTTTCAGTCAGTATTTCCTCAAATATTTCTTTTTCTTTCTCTCTCTCTTCTGGTCCAATTACATGTTTGTTGTCCAGTTAACAGTGTCTCACATTTCCTTTAGACGTTATAATTTTTCTTCAATCTTTCTCTTATTAGTTCTTCATAATTTCTATTTATCTTTCTTTAAAGTTGCTTATTCTTTTTTCTTATAGTTGGAAATGGTTGTTAAGTTTCTCTCACAAATGTTCCATTTTGGTCATTATAGTTTTCAACTGCAGAATTTCCATTCTGTTATTTGTAATAATACAAATGTCTTTACTGATACTCTATTTGATGGTACATTGTATTTATGCTTTCTTTCATTTTTAAAGCATAGTTTTTGAACATATTCATGACACATACTTTGAAGTCTTTGAGTTCTGATACACCATCTGGGCCCCTTCACAGGCAATTTCTAATGCTGCTTTCTTCCCCCTGTATGTGTCATACTTTTTTGTTGTTTATTTCCATGATTTGTCATTTTCTGGTAAAAAGCGGACAGTTTAGTTCATACGATGTAGCCACTCTGAGAACCAATTCCCCCTTTCCAGAGGTTTTTTTGTTTTTATTAGTTTAGTCAATTTTTGTTTAGTGATTTTTGCAAAGCTAATTCTGTGAAATCACTTTTTCCTACATTTTGAAGCCTCTGATGTCCCCTTTCAGATCATTTCCCCTTGCTTTTATCTTTTAGTCCAGCTATCTATGGGTCATCCCTGAGTTGGTATAAGCTGCATTTTACAAAGGTTTTACTTAAGTCCTCTTGGCCATTTAGATTACACCATTTCCTGTTAGATGTCTGTGGCTTATTTCGTCCCCAGTTTCAGCCAAAGATCACCAGCGTGGAGGTATCCCCTCGGGTCACTCCCAGGAAGGTTTAGCCTTGGGCACGCACTTGGTCTTCTAACCTGATGACGGTGAATTTGCATTTCCCTCTGAATTTTTGAATTAACTCATTAGAATAGTTTATCACTCAGTCAGTGTTTGGCCAGAGGTTTTGTTTAAACCTTTTGTAACAGTGGCTTTTCCACCCTGTGTTTATAAGTCTGTTTGTGGTGGCTCAGTTGGTTAAGTGCCCAACCTCTTGATTTCAGCTCAGGTCACAATCTCAGAGTCATGAGATTGAGCCCCGCATCTGTTCTGTGCTCAGTGGGGAATCTGCTTGAGATTCTCTCTCTCTCTCCATCTCCCTCTGTCCCTCCCGCTGCTCACTCCCATGCTCTCTCTCTCTAAAGTAAATGGATACATCTTTTTATAAAAGTCTGTTTGTGGCTTGGGAATGCTTTCAAGCCTACCCCACATCCTGCCTGACTAAGTTCCACCAAATGCATGTACACAAGTTTCCCAATTCCCAGAGTTGACAATGATCCCTAAAAGCCTATTCTTGACTTTCTCTTCCTTTTGTCTTATCTATTAAACTTCTGGCTATTCTGCCATTTTGCTTGTATAATTAACCGATCACCTTCCTCTTATTTTCTCTCCAATGAGATCTCTATTTTTTTGACAATACCATTAGGCATGGAGGCCTCCATTCTTTGATCCAAATAATATCAGCCCTCTCAGGCAGAACTTTTGCTGGAATGACACCCTTTCTCCATGAGTTGACATGGGGTAGGTGTGGTAACCACTGGTTTTCTCAGCTTGCTCCTTTCCCTACAACTTGAAAGTGAGCCAAGGCAGGGGTACTTGGGGCCCTAGTATTCTTGGTTTGATATGCCTGGGTAAGAATTTCCACCATATAAGTGGAATGTCAGGCGAATGAAGAACTGGTCTTATCAAATGGGCACCTACATGGAAAAGAACCTCTGTAACAAGGAGCTGGGGCAGTAAGTGAGAAATTCAGGTAGCTTACCCCTCCCAGGGTGAAACTACAACCCCAGAATGATAACTGAGAGGAGGAACCCATCTTCTTGATATTATTTCCCTGTAGTAAGATGCCTTGTATAGAGCTTCCGGTGCATGCGTGTTGCTAGAGAGTGGTGGTAAGGGATGAGGTCATGGCTCAAAGACCACAGATTCTTGCCATTCTTTGAAGGGATTTATTATACTTTCTTGAATGACCATTCCTCTATTTACATTGTTTTTAGGACAATTTCCAGAGTTTCTATTTTTTAAATTAATTATTATTATTACTTTTTGCATTTATCTCATCATGCCCCATACTTCAAGAGTTGTAAATATCTCCTGAAACCAGTTCTGATCCCTTCAAATTGGAACCATGTCTTCTCATTATATCTCACTATGCCTAGCACAGAGCCTTTCTCATAGCCAATGCTTATAAATGTCTGCTGAACAGGCCATGAGTCATTACTGATACAAAACTATACTAAGGATGAAAAGAAGAGAGTAATGAGAGCTTGTAGAGAAATGTCATGGAAAAGATAGTATTGGAACTGAGCCTTGCCGAAAGAGTAAGATTGAGACAGGTGGAAAGGAAAAGAAGAGACAATGCAGGCAGGAGTCGAAGCACAAGGAAGGCCTGCCACTTACAGTTATTTCAGACTCTTCAGACTTTTTAAATGACTTTAAAAATTCATGAATTAATTTGTTGTTTGCTGAAGAGAGTGTCTGCTGAACTCCTTATTCCAACATTCTGGAAACCTCTTGCTCCCCTTAGTTTAGTTTAGTTTTTTTTTTTTTTTTAATGCATGTTAAACTAAACTAAATATTTCCCACTATGTATATGCAAATTAGATTTAAGTACTAGGCTCAAATAAGGATTAACTATTTTTTTGGTTTTGTTTTGTTTTAGCCTACATGGGTATGTAGTGAGATATTTTTAAAGCTGTGAAGTCTCTGGTAAGTTTTTTCTGTTGCATACTGCACTGCAGAATATTTAACATCTCTCACTACCATTCCCTGAATGTCAGTAGCACCATTTCAATCATTGTAACTATTAAAACCCCTTAGCCAACTTCCCAAATATACACTTTTATAAGAATGTGGTCATACAATGCATATATTCTATAATTTGTGTGTGTATAACTACAATATATCTTTGATAGAATCCAGTGCCAGTGTGTCTGGTCTATCTCATTCTTTTAAACCATTGTTGGCTTAGAGTATTATGGATATTTTCTATTTTTCTATTCTAAAACAAACATTTGGGGGCGCCTGGGTGGCTCAGTCATTAAGCATCTGCCTTCAGCTCAGGTCATGATCCCGGGGTCCTGGGATCGAGCCCCACATTGGGCTCCCTGCTCAGCGGGAAGCCTGCTTCTCCCTCTCCCACTCCCCCTGCTTGTGTTCACTCTCTCGCTGTGTCTTTCTCTGTCAAATAAATAAAATAAAATCTTAAAAAAAAAGTAAAACAAACATTTGGTTGGTCTCTTAAAATTTTCCAAGTAGATTTGATTTGATTGGCTCTTAAAGACTTTTGAAATTATTTGCTATCAGACTAATTTCTAATCACCATAGATCAAATAAAATTTATTTAAAAATATATAATACTTTTTATCTTAAATTTTACTTTCTATAAACCTGATTTCTTTTTAATTTTTACAACCCGCAAAGGTTCTGTTATTGTATTTTAAGAGCGAAAAACTGAGGATCAAAGAGGACAAACAACTTGAAATGATTAAAAAAAGATTAAGAGAGGTAAATGCAGCATTAGTCACAATAGGCAAGCTATGGAAAAAAAACTACGTGTCCATCAATGGATGAATGGATAAAGAAGCTGTATCTATACACAATGGATTGTATTTCCACCATTAGAGAGAAAGAAGTCTTGCCATTTGTGGCAATATGAATGAGCCTGAAGCATTATGCTAAGTGAAATAAGCTAGACAGAGAAAGACAAATATTGCATAGTATCACTAAGATGTGGAATCTAAAAAAAAAAAAGTCAACTCATAGAAAAGTGGTTGCCAGTGTCTGAAGAGGGTGGTAAAAGGATATAAGCTTTCAGCTATAAGATGAATGTGGTCTATAAAACATGGTGACTATCATTGATAACACAGTACTGTATAATTGAATTTGCTTAGAGTAGCACTTAGATATTCTTACATACATACATACATACAAACATATATACATACATGGGTATGTTAATTAAGTAGATGAAGAAAATCCTTGACAATGAATATGTATGTAAAATTAGCAGGATGTACCCTTTAAATATCTTACAATTTTATTTGTCAATTATACCTCAGTGAAGCTGAGATTTTTTTTTAAGAGCCAGAGGCAAATTTGAAACCAGGATTTATCCCTTTTCCTTTGCACTCTACAGCTAAACTGCACTCCTGTATTTTGTTCTGAATTAACCACTTCACACTTCTATCAATAATCTTGAATTCTAGTCTTTTAAAATATTTCTGCCATCATCCAACTCTCTTGAATAGGAACTAGTGTGTAAATTGAAATGTCTCTTCCAAAGAAAGCCTGTAAGCAGCTAAATTGTTTAGAAATTGGGGAAATGTCTCTTCCCTTGCCTACAAGATCGTATTCCATTTATCAGTTGCAATTGTTTAGATCAAAGTTAAGGGACACATGAAATTCACTGTGAAGTCTGCAAACTGCAGAACATGTGGCATTTATTTCTTCAGTTTGTTTCAGCATAAACCCTTGAAATTTACCCTTATTTCTGAACACATTTCTAACAGGCATTACTGTCTTCAATGCATGTTTAATGTCAAAGAATAAACAAGGACAATTTCCTTGAAGACATATTCTGATTGTTTGGAAAACATCAAAAACGTTAGCAATTCTTGTAATGAGCAATAAATTGTGCATCATTCTTTTAAGCACAAGCATTTTCTGACAAAGCATTATGCCAGATCTCCATTAGGTGTACTGTGCTTGCATTTTTTCTTACTATTGTGCATGCAGTCTTTATTATTACATATGAATTACCTTATATCTAGCAGCCCCCCCCAAAAAACAGACTAACCAATTATATAAAAGGATTAGAAGAGAAAATAAATGTCCATTTCCAGAAATTGTATTTCACCCAAATCTCATTTTTGCAGTCTACAAATTCCTGTTCCTCAGATTAAATTTGTTTTCAAAAGTAAACTCCAGAATGATGATTATAGCATGATTGTCTTAACTGGGACTCTGAAGTGGATATAATTTTTTCTTTCTGTTTTAGTAGTAAGTCCTTATCTAAAATAGGCAGTTATCAAAGAAAATGAAGGAGGAAGGGTGGCATGATTGGACTTTGTTTTTTGTTTTTGTTTTGTTTTTTCCATTTAATGATCAAGAGCTCATTCTGGTTGCATGCTTCATATAGTACTAGAATAAAGCTCATTTGACTCCTTAATGCTTTGCACTTCAGGAAGCCATTTTATCCTAAAATTTCTTGACTATATCCAGGAAAGTTAACTCTGTAAATTTCAATATAATTAGAAGTTGAAGGATCTTAAGAGCACATGAATAGACTGATATTATATCAGAAAATAAAAACAAACCCTATCATTTATAGGACAATATTTTGGGTTCTTTAGCCTGAGTACTAACTTAATAAAATGTTTTACCCACTGTAGCCAGGAACATATTATCATAAGTTTATTCAGATATTTAGAAAATTATATCTTCTTTGAAACGTTAGATTTTTAAATTACAGATTTATTGACAGTTTCAGCACAAAGGAGAAAATTCCTTTGTGCACTTAATCCATTAATTTGTGTATCTGAGTAGGAGTCAAAAAGAACAGGCAGTAAGTGATTATTATATATTTATAAATACAAGTAATAATAAATAATTGTAAGTTACACTTAGTTATTTAAAAGCAAAAGCAAATGAACAACCACGGACGGGCATATTGATATAAGCGTGTGTGTGTTTGTGTATGTATGAAACTACTGAACACTCAAGTATATCATAATCAATTTATTTCACACTGCATTATATAAGTTCTAATTATAATCTCTCTTACCTTTCTATAAACTCATTTTCTAAATGAAAATTACTCAGATCATCAAGATATCATTATATTCCTTAAGATAAACATCATTAGCCTTTACTAACTTATTTTTTAAACTACTTTATGATCCATGTTATTACTTACTCTTTACAAACTTTATAAACTATTATATGGTGAAACAGTGCTTTGTACTTAGCAAATAAAATGAACAGAATTTTATTTAAAAAAAAAGATATTGAGCAGCCTGTTTTTGTGCAGACATCAGTTCTTTAAACGTGTGGAAATTAAAATTTTGATTCTCCAAACAGATTTTTTTTAAAGATCATATTTATTCATTTGAGAGAGAGAGAGAGCATCTGAAAGAGAGAGAGAGCAGGGGGAGTGGCAGGCAGAGGGAAAGGAGAAGCAGACTCCCTGATGAGCAGGGAGCTCCCCCACCATGTGGAGCTTGATCCCAGGACCCACGGATCATGACCCAAGCTGAAGACCGATGCTTAACAGACGGAGCCACCCAGGCGCCCCTCCAAACAGTAGATTTTAAGTTATATAGTAGTTCTTACATGATAAATTGATTGCCTATGGAAGACAATAGTATTCTTAAATATTTTAAGTATAATTATGCTTAAAGAGAGCTTGGTTATGTTAAATAACTTGTCTAAAAGATTGCATATTTGGGAATTAAACTGAATTTTGAAGCAAAACCTTTATTTAAAAATATTAACATTTGTGTTTATCTAAACCAAAAAAAAGAGTAATGTTTATTAAAAAATGTAAAATGTCCAGAATGCATAAAGTGTAAACTAAGATCCCCTAATTGTAACCTTCCATATATTTATTTCATTTTATTAGAAATTTCCCACCTTAAATTAAACATAGATATTTGTGAGAAAAATGAGGTGCTGTATACCAAAGTGTCTCTGTATTCAGTGTGTATATTGTGTGTGTGAGTGTGTGTGCAAGCCTGTGTGTTAGAGACAGAGATCAATAAGACGACTATTCCATGTGAGGATACAAAGCTCTCCCTTTTTGTTTCCACTGACTAGATAATATTTTATTGTCTGAATTCCTAAAAGGAAAATAATGTTTTTAATCTTCAAAAACTAGAGAGCATTAACTAAAAATACATGATTAAAAACAAATGACAAGGAGAAAAATGTGTAAGGGAGAGCATGGCAGAGCAAATATGCTGAAGGGTTTTTACTATTTTACAAATGGATAGTAGATGAACTACAGCAAACATCTTCTGAATTCCCTTTTATGCCCAAAATCATTTAAGAAACATCATTTCAGGGATTAAAAAACCGATATATACACAGCTGAAACAGAAAGGAGCTCTCATCATTGATGGGGTTTGGGTAGCAAATACTAGTACCATTGCATAATGCAAGTTTGAGCCTCTATAATGATCCAAACGGCTGGAGATAAATCTGAGAGGCCCTTATTAATTCAGAGTCCAAAAGGAACAATGCTCAATTGCTCAAATGTTGTAGACTGTATTTCTTTCAAAAAAAAGGGCCAGTGGTGAATGTTCTAATGTTGGCAGGGTTTCTCTGCTCCATAAAATTATCCAGGAACATGAGGTGTCAGATTAGCATTAGCTCAGCTATACTAAATCTGTGACTTCCAAAACTAGGTTTATGGTCTAATACTATAAGAGCTATTTTATCTACGTGATTGGTAAAAGTGATAAATAGATTATCGGTGAAAATATACCTTTATACAAATCAAGGGCATTCAAATTGACAGTATGTATCAATATTTGATATGTGCATTCAGCACTTTGATAAAGTGGTTCCACTTATGAAAATTTCACCTAGAGGAAAATCATTTAGATGTGTACAAATGCATGAACAATAACATGGTATGGCATTGGTGATAATAATAAAAAGGTACATTTTTAAAATTTTATGTGTTGGTAGTGATTTAAAATAGCTTTAATTTTTCAGACTATCTCCAATAACATGTTAGAATGCAGAAGGAGAGATTTTTGAAAAGTAATTTTAAGAAGCAAGTAATTTAAAATGTTTAAAAGTGGTAATAGAGCTTGTTTTATTTTCATTCTTTCAGATGTTGAAAAACCAAAACCCTAAATGATTTAGAAATGCATAATATTGCATATTACTCCTCTGTGCATACTATTTATATGTGTACATTTGATGCATATTATAACTAAATCTTATTTACTAGAAATCTGAGCAAATGAGAAGAATAATGAGTAGAGTTAGAGAAAGAGGTGTGGGCTTATAGAAATGCTTATCTCAATTTGAATACCACTTCTACCATCTGTATAATTTTCAGCAAGTAATTGATTTTCCCTAATTTTCAATTCTATCACTTGAACAATCAGCCTAGTAAAGATTTCATTTGTGTAACCATGGGTATTAAATTAGGCAATACTTGTGTAGTACTCAATGAAATGCTAAGACGTAAATGTTCAAGGATGGCAGTTGTATTTTTTTCACTATTATTATTACTATTGTTATTGATTTATATATTTGTTAAAGGGATCTCTGAAGTCATCTAACCCAATAATTGTGCATGTATGCCTTTAACACAGATCAACCAGGCTCTGTTAGAACATCTTTAAATTCAGGGAAACATTATGCTTTTAAGAAGTTCCATTATCTATAAATGTTGTAATTTTGTATACTTGCTGCTATACTAAATATATACATGGGTATATGCCAACAAAATTGTTAGCTTTTGTCATTTTAACATTTACTCAAAATTCTCATGAGTTTGCCTAACAATTTATAAGCAAGTAAGTTATACATTTAACTATTTTATTACTTAGAACAAATTAAAAGATAATTATAATCAGTTTCATGGCAAAGTGTGCAGTGATGGATTTTCTTTGGAAACCCAATTAAATGACACATATATCGAAGATGGGAGGCTCATATATTGCAGAACAAGGCTGATGTTTTGTGCCATTCTTTTTTTTTTTATTAACATATAATGTATTATTTGTTTCAGGGGTACAGGTCTGGGATTCATCAGTCTTACACAATTCATAGCACTCACCATAGCACATACCCTCCCCAATGTCCATCACCCAGCCACCCCATCCCTCCCACCCCTCACCACTCCAGCAACCCTCAGTTTGTTTCCTGAGATTAAAAGTCACTTATGGTTTGTCTCCCTCTCTGGTTTTGTGCCATTCTTGAGAAATAATGTTTAGTAGTTGGGAAGATGGCAGAGCTGTGCCACACCATATTTCCACTAAATAAACCTTTTTTAAAATGAGAGTTTGCTTACTAATATGTCAAATCTCATTTTGGTGGGATTTTGGTGGGATTTTGGTGGGAGAGGGGATTAAGAGCTTGAGGCAATCACAACTCAGCCATCTTTAAGAAAAGCAAGCATATAGAGGGAATCTTTGATTTTTGTGTGTATTTTTTTTTATATATAGAACTGCTAGATTGCTTCCTTTTGCATATAGCTAGAATATAATTAAAATAGATAATTTGAGAAAGTAATTACTGAGTTCTTCTTTCAGTCCTTGCACATTCATTAAGGATTATATATAAATCCAAATGAGCCTAAAAAGTATAGTTGTTGACAGCTCAAAAGCTATCTTGAGTTATAATATTAAGAACAGTCATCTTTTCTCATAAATATCTGTGTTTAATTTGGAACTATGCAAAGTTATATTAATTTGTCTAATCAAGGTTTTAAAATACTTCAGAGTAGGGGCGCCTGGGTGGCTCAGTCGTTAAGCGTCTGCCTTTGACTCAGGTCATGATTCCAGGTCCTTGGGATCGAGCCCTGCATTGGGCTCCCTGCTCGGCGGGAAGCCTGCTTCTCCCTCTCCCACTCTCCCTGCTTGTATTCCCTCTCTCCGTGTCTCTCTCTGTCAAATAAATAAATAAAATCTTTAAAAAAAATAAAAATAAAATAAAATAAAATACTTCATAGTAATAAATGATAAACTAGCAGAACATTCTGAGTTTATATTTTATATTTATTCTAAATGGAAAACAAAGACAACTTTGTTTCCTTTTTTCATCTTACTTAAATTTTCAACTATTAATTGCCTTGGTAAGTCGTTATTATTTTTATAAGATAAACTCTATGCAAAATGATACCTTCTCTACCTGGGCCTTTTCAAAATATATGTTACAGGCAGTTTCTTTTTGTTAAAACCAAAAGACAGACGATGATGTTATGTGAAGAGTTACTGCGTTGCAGCCACTGGCTCCCTGTGAGTAAACTCAAAATAGGTTAATTGCATAGGATTTCTTTCTTTTTTTTTTTAAAGATTTTATTTATTTATTTGACAGAGAGATAGAGAGAAAGAGAACAAGTAGGCAGAGAGGCAGGCAGAGGGAGAGGGAGAAGCAGGCTTCCTGTGGAGCAGGGAGCCTGATGCGGGGCTCGATACCAGGACCCCAGGATCATGACCTGAGCCGAAGGCAGCCTCTTAACCAACTGAGCCACCCAGGCGCCCCAATTGCATAGGATTTCAAGCCAGAGCACAGGTACAAAAGTCTAGCATTAGTAGATATTTAAAGTCCTGAACGTGATTACAGTGTGAATTGCATGAGTTTATTCTAACGTTGATAATCTTTCTAGTTTTCACCCTTTATTCTCAACATTGATTCCTGCTTAGTTATCCAACGTTCATTAGTAAATGAATAATTTATTTTTTCAATTGAAAGTTATCTTTGGTAAAAAAAATGAAAAGGACATAGAAATTGAATAGGAAGTTATGTTAAAAGTAATAAAAATAGGATTTTTTTCAGACAGTTTAATTATATTAGAAAATTATACTATTGGTAAGGTATATTGAAAAGTTTTGTATCACAGAGGAAGCAGATGTTTACCAAAATCTATGAATTAAAGTATACAGAAATATGTTTTTAAACTTTTCCTTATAAAAAAAAAAAAAAACCTTTTCCTTATTAACTTAAATTTCAGGTTTTTATCCATTTTGCCACAGTAACCTTTGGGTTAATCATCCAAGAAGACAAAATGCAAAGAAATAAAAGTTTTGAAGGGGGCCTGGGTGGCTCAGTCAGTTAAGCATCTGCCTTTGGCTCAGGTCATGATCTCGGGGTCCTGGGATTGAGCCCTAAATCAGGCTTCCTGCTCAGCGGGGAGTCTCCTTCTCCCCCCCCCCACCCCGACCTTCCCCTTTGCTCCTCTCTCTCGCTTGTTCTCTCTCTCTCAAATAAATAAATAAATTATTTTATGTGAAAAATATCATTATTATTTTATTCCAATAAACCACACTTAATTTCTGAAATGAATAGCACATACTTGAAGTATATATTTACAGTTTCAGATGATTATTGATGTAATTATATCCAAAAACTTAAAAAAGCCATTCAGAATCCTGCATTAATATAGAAAAGGAGAGACAAAATGGAAGCCATAGTTATTGTGTAACATTCTTTTCTCTCCAACCAGTCAATAAAGAAGTCTCCTCTCAATTAAAAGGGCAATCTCTCAGTTCCCCCGAACTTCATGGTGGGCCCCACCACTAGACTTTATTCCTAGGAAGAGGAGAGTACAGAGGCTCATTTGTGACAGACTGTCCTTTCTTAAACTACAAAAGTTATTGGCTAATGTATTTATTAGAAATAATTCATGCTTAACCAGAGTTTACCTACCACATATCAGTTTATATGTTTTGATATATATTTACCAAATATGTGACTATATACACTAGATGTGGAGGCAATTTCCTTACCGAAGTAGAATTAAAAGCAAATCTGGTGTGGGGCGCGTGGGTGGCTCAGTTGGTTAAGCGTCTGCCTTCAGCTCAGGTCATGATCCCAGGGTCCTGGGATTGAGCCCCACATCAGACTCTCTGCTCAGCGGGGAACCTGTTTCTCCCTCTCCCACTGCCTGCCATTCCCCTTGCTTGTGCTCTCTCTCTGTCAAATAAAGAAAGAAAGAAAATCTTAAAAAAAAGAAAAGCAAATCTGGTGTGACTAGTACATATTAACAAATCATTGTACAATAGGAAGTTTAAGAAAAGGATTTCTGTTAAGGAATAATGCATTAATGCTCGTTCATCATTCCCTAATCATATAGATAGATAGTAGATAGATGGATAGATAGATAGATATAGATATTGATATATATATATAGAGAGAGAGAGAGAGAGAGAAAGATGTTCAGTAAGTTGAAGTGAATTACTCTTATATCGCCTTACATTAATACTTATTGCCACTCACAAATTAATAGCCTAATTTTATTCAGGTACCACTATTTAATATTTTTATATGATCATAATAGAAATACTGAGTTTAATCATTCATTTTCTACTTCTAAGAGTACACAATAGTTCAGGAAACAATACGAAAAAAGAAAAACATTATTAAGCTCTAATGAAGATAACATTAATTACACAAAACTCATTTTAGAACTTAATCACATAAGGACGAATTGTAATAGAGATTTAGCAGGTAACCTATAATACAAGGCCACATTAATTTATAAAGAACCAAAGAGAAATTTATTTTAAAAGATTAATCAGAGAGATATTTTCTTCTTTACCTGAAGGAAAATTAGAACTGGTACATAATGCCCCATGAAATTTAGGATTTTTTTTTTCCCTTTTAATACTTGGGTGTCATAAAAGTGAACTGGATTTAGTCATTGTTTTTCTTAGACTAGAGGCTTAAAGATTGGCAGTTGAGTGGAAAACCTCGTACCTATAAAATCCAAAGTGTAATGTATCATCATAAGTGGAAGATTCAAAAAATCTAGCATGTCCCTTCCCTTCTTTCCAGTCCACATTACAATGACATCAACTTCTAGTTTGTTTCAGATGGAGGCAAGTGCAGTGGCTTATTTCTGACAAACTGTCCTATCTTAAACTACAAAGAATATTGGTTGATTAATTTATTAGGAATGATACTTGATCTAGAGTTTTCTTTCTCACATTAGCTAATTAGGAAATTTTTTCCTGCTAAAGTAAAATTTAAATAAATATTAGAACTTTGTGCAGGGAGAAGTTTAATTCTAAGGAAAGGATTTCTTTGGAGTCATAATGCATTGTTTCCCTTTCAGTTTTCCCTAAACATAGTAAAATTTATATTTATAGAAGTGAAGGAGGTTGAACTGTGTATTAATCTCTATAAAATTCAGAGAAGAAATAAAACGGGCTATGTCTAGTTAAACTTGAACTTGAACTCAGCCTTAAAAAATGAAGAGAAGATTCAGTATTGGAAGAGGACAGAGAAGACACTGCTGAAATTGAAGCCAAATATATAGGAAAGAGGACTAATGCAAGAGAACAAAACAAGATAAAAATGGCCACTTAGGTAAATTCAAGAGTTTCTGTTATTCATTCAGTTTAAAAATAGTTTTAGAGCACCACCTTTTGGGAGATGATTTTCTACTGGTCCCTTATGTTTCTGAACATCTTGGAAGCAAAGGCACTGACAGCTTTTATTCCAGACCGTATTTTCAAGACTGTCTATGCAGTGAACCACCCAGAAAGATAGAGACGGCGTCTTTCTCAGAGCAAAGAGAAGACTTGTTTGCTAGCCACAATAATAAGGGTAATGTCTCCCTCTGGGGCAAAGTTTGGGTGGATTTGATTGTATCACCTGACAAAAGATGGGTATTTTCTGAAATTGGAGTTCTTCAGATGGGAGCAAAAATACTTCCTGTGTTACATCCACCATGACCCATCTGAATCATTGCCGTGAGACCTGGGGAAGCATGGGGAACCAGAGCAAACATGAAGCTCATGGTATCTGTTTTGCTGTGTGTAAAAACCCATTTGTTTCTGATGTAGGAATCTTCTGTTAGCTTGAAAGGAGAACAAAATCTCAGCCTCTTTATAGTTGTTGACACTTACCATGTGCTAGGCATTTTTTAAAGCACTGGAGACCCTAATTGAACAAAGTAGACTATAAATTCCACTCTACTGAGCTTACATTCTAGAGATGTGAAATTTTAAATTCTAAAATTTTAAAGGAGTTAGGGTAAAATTTACATAACGAGGTGCCCTGTGAAAATGTCAGAATGATCATATACTTGAAAGATGTTACTTATTTTTTTTATGCACACACAGATGAATGTTATTATAGCACTGTTTCTCAAAATGAACAAACAGAAAAACTGGAAATAACTTGAATGTCCATTAGAAAGGGAATTCTTATGGTTAACTAAATTGTGGTATAGACATAAAATAGATTTTGCTTATGCTAGAAAAGAAAAAAAAAAAAAAAAGACAGTATTCACTTACCCAGAAGATAGTTCATAACCTAACAAGTGAAAAAGCAAGTGTAGGTTTTGAGTGCATTAATATAGATTACTTTTCAATGACAAAAATAATGAAGGTAGGAAGGAAAGAAGGAAGGGAGTAAAGAAGAAAAAAGGAATAAATGAAAGAAGGAAGGAGGGGAGGGAAGGAAGAAAGAAGGAAGAAAGGAGGGAAGGAAGGAAAGTAGGAAGGAAGGAAGGATGGAAAATACTCCATATTAGTCCCATAATTATTCCATATTAACCTTTGGTAATCTCTGAAAATATGAGTGAAGGGAGAGGGTAAGATTATATATATATACATATGTATGTGTATAAAATGGTATGTATGTCTTTTTTTTTAAGTTTTGATTTAAATTCCAATTAGTTAACCTACAGTGTAATATTAATTTCAGGTGTACAGTATAGTGATTCAACACTTCCATACCAGGTAGTGCTCATCACAAGTGTCCTCCTTAATCTCCATCACCTATTTAACCCATCCCCCCCACCTCCCTTCTGGTAACCTTCAGTTTGTTCTGTATACATAAGAGTCTGTTTCTTAGTTTGCCTCTCTCTCTCCCCTCCCTTCGCTCATTTGTTTTGTTTCTTAAATTCCACACATAAGTGAAATCATATGGTATTTGTCTTTCTCTGACTTATTTTGCTTAGCATAATACTCTCTAGCTCCATCGACGTTGTTGCAAATGGCAAGATTTCATTCTCTTTACAACTGAGTAATATTCCGTTGCATATATATGCCCCCTCTTGATGGACACTTGGTCTGTTACCATAATTTGGCTATTGTAGAT
The DNA here is from genome assembly GCF_002201575.2 of Neomonachus schauinslandi. Taxonomy (NCBI): domain Eukaryota; kingdom Metazoa; phylum Chordata; class Mammalia; order Carnivora; family Phocidae; genus Neomonachus; species Neomonachus schauinslandi. The sequence continues at coordinate 22,919,331 of NC_058403.1, read as the reverse complement.
GTTATTTAATAGAGGGCAGTAATAAGTGTTGTAGGACTGGAGCCTAAAACTAATGGATGAGTACATATTTTATATCCAACTAGGAACTCTTTTAATGGCATATATTTTTAAATTATTAATAACAGTGAGAATAGAGACAAAGTTATTTAATCACTTGTGTTTCAGGGACAGTGGTTTAACTACAATTTTAGCATTTACTGTAAAAAGGGGTTAATAAAAAATTAGAAAAAGTAATTGTTATACAGAAGGTGACAGAGTCAGGAAAAAATGATAGAGTAGTCATGAAGTTAGAACTATGGCCTTAGAAATTACAAATCTGGATATTAATAACATGGATGAGAAGAAAAAAATTTATGAATGGACTTCACTTTTGTTTTAGGTACCTTGAGTTTGGGATGGTAGTAAGAATTCCAAGTGAAAGGGCTCATGAGGCAGTCAAAAATTTAGCCCCAGAATTTAGAAAAAAATTTGAATGCAAGAGATGATTTAGGATCATCCCAAGTAGAGAGTTGATTTCTAAAGCTGTGAGAAAAGACAAGCTCTCAAGGATGTTGCAAAAGTGAAAGCACAAATGGCCAAAAACTGAGTATTGAATCATCTGACTTCCAGAAAATTGTAGAAAATAATCCACCAAAAAGAAATAGAAGAGGCAAAAAAGAAGCAGAGGAGGACAAGGGGATTCCAAGATAGTACATGAGCCTAACTACCAAGACAGAAAATAGAGTCAGCAAAGAGGGAATGACCACTTTGTAAGTAGTGACAAAAGAATATTAATACTGGGGGAGAAACTATAGTGACCTTCAATTTTGTAAGGCCAGAGGCCATAGAATTCATAGAGATCAAATAAGATAGTTTTAAAGCAATTTATTTTTAATGTTATATAAAGTTATGAAATTAATTTCAAGAAATGCTATGTTGACAAGTTATCTCTGATTCATTTTTTGACTGACAAATAATTTCATCAGATAGGAAATGTTTCATTTATAAAATATCATTTAAGTAAATCTCTTACTCTTCGTCTGTAATGTAATTTAAACATTACAATTAGTAGTAATAGTGCCTGACAATAGTTTTCTTTATTTTCAAGAAGTCTTTTCTATACTGAGTTTTCAGGGATATCCATTAGTTTCTTCTATTCACTCAGGTATATTAACAGGTAATGAAATTGTGAAATGATTCACTATGAGCAAAGGGATACGGTATCAGAGGAACAATAAAAATTCTTCAGTATTTTCCTTCATTTTTTATTTCATTAACTTGCTTGTTGCTTTGGGAAATAAAATGTATTTTCACCTTAATTTTTCAATTTGTGATATAATAATAATAATAATAATAATACCTGCCTCAAACTTATCTAAAATGGTATAATTGATTTCAAAGCAAATAAAAAGAGAGCGAGAGAGAAGGAGAGTATAATTTAAAGTTTCATTTCAGGAGGGCTAAATAGTTTGGAGGATTTTTTTATTATATTACTTGGTTTAGCTACACCACTTCATTATATTTAATAGTAATATGAAAAATATGTATTTCTCTAAAATATATGTGAACTCCTAAGCTTCCGTCTCTCTAACCTAATTCTGTCTAGGTTTATGAATAACCACTAAGTTCATTAGAAACTACTGATGTGTGCAAAATAATTTGATACTTTCATATATTTAACTGTGAAAAAATATTTTAAATGCTGTCAGATTTGGTGCCACTTTTATGTGCCTACCATTTTTTGCATCACCTTAAATAAAAGTTAATGCACAATGTTTTGTTAGAATACTAATTTTTACAACTTCCTGGTAAGATTTTAGTAGACTGTTACACACTTGATGTTAAAGAGAAGAAAACAAAATATTATAGATTATTTACTATGATTTATACCACCACAGTGATATCATAAGCATGGAAACACTTAGCCATATTTCTTTCATTACTTTTTAATTTTAATTTTCATAGTTTTGTGAGAAATGTTTGCGTGTAGACAGGAAAATGAGTACCAAGAAAAGTTATAGAAACATATTCTGTAGCTATATTAAAAACGAAAGACACACAAAAAAGATTGACATACAAATGGCACCAACTATGATCTATAATTTAGAATAAAATTTCAAACTTTCAATTCTTATGATTCAGGACATAAAATCCTGCCATATGGAATCAATAAGAAATATCCTACCTGAACTTTATTTCTATAAGAAATCTATCTATAAGATGAATATCTTATGTATTTTTATAGCTAAAACAATAGATTCAAGCATGTGATACCACTTAAGATAATTGTAATAAGCTACCATTTATTAAGAGTCAGCTATATTCCAAGCACTACAGTTGTATGCAGTTTCTGATTTGATTCTCAAAACATCTCCGTAACCTAGGAATTATTATCCCAATGTTTACATGAAAAGGAAGAAGAAGGGATAGAAGGAAATAAAGAAGGCACAGACTTAGCAGCATACAAGAGAATAATGACATAATTGCAATATGATCTATTTTATGAATTCCAAATACTATAGTAATAGTTTCTAATGTTATGTTGTTCAAAATATCACTGTTGGGGCACCTGGGTGGCTCAGCCAGTTAAGTGTCCAACCCTTGATTTTGGCTCAGGTCGTGATCTCACGGTCCTGGGATTGAGCCCCACGGTGTCAGGCTAAGCTCAGAGGGGAGTCCGCTTGAGATTCTCTTTCTCCATCTCCATCTCCCTCTGCCCCTCCCTTCTGTGTGTATGCACACTCACTCTCTCAGATAAATAAATAATTAAAAAATAAAAACATAAAAAATAAAATATCACTGTTTATTATAATACAAACTATAAGCAAACAACCATTTCTAGATTTTTTTAAATAAAAGTATTGGTCCCCCTTCTCACGCAGACCACAACGTTAATTGGAAAATCCCTTTTTTTAAATAAAAAATAGATCATTTTCTCTTGTTGATATAAATGATAAGTAAATTTTATCTCTGATCACTTTCCCTGATATTAGTCTCATTTCAATTGACACGAACTATTTTTCAAGGTTTGTCTTTTATTTACATTTCTCTCCTTTTACTTAGCAAATTTTAACTGCATGCAGATATTTTTATGACAATATTTGGTATTAGATGAACCATATTAGTGGGATAAATAAAGTTAACCTTATTCCTTTTATATAAAATAATGTTAGCCCTTCAAATAGGAACTGGAATGATTTGCAGTCAAATCAGAAAATAACCATATGCTTTCTGACATTGAACTTTTACAATTCGTTTTATAAATATGCATTTAATTCCCAAATCAAAAAGTTATTAAAAGGGATAGTTACAGAGTGAAGATTTTTGGGCAATGTAGTGAAAGTTGTAAGAATTTAAAACTATTGATTAAAATGCATAAGTAATGCAGAGAATCACTCTTTTCCATCAAGTTTTGAGTCAAGTGAGAAAAAAAAAAAACAAGGAATTAGCAGATGTATAACTAGCATTTGACTCTGTTTTGTTTAACTGATGAAAGATGTAACTTATCTGAGATAAAAGTGGTTTTTATAACTCCTTACTCTTCTTGGAATAGCCCCTGCAAAGGAATGTTTGAAACTACAGAATAGACATTATTGACCCATGTTGCTACTTTCCCTTATTTTGGGGATTTTTTTTAAATGCCAAGTGTTTTCTAGGGGTCAGCATGGACATGGTGGAAGCTAGCAAGCTAGATCAGCCTGCCAGAGCACGGTGACCCCACAGAAGGTCTGTGTGAGGTGGACTACCAGAAGAGAAGCTGACCTGGAGAGTGTCCCCACCTTGCCATCCTGATGGAACCAGCCTTCACAGATAGCTCCACTTAGTTGAAAAATTAAGATGAAGACTCTGACCCCTACAAGGTGATACATCCTACTCCTAAGATGGGTGATGGAAACAGCCAGGAGGATTTAGGGAAAATCCCTTCTCATGGATGAAAATAGAACACTTAAGAAATGGGTCATCCAAGTCATTTTTAGGTTTTTTTTTTTTTCAAAATTCAGTTCAAAATATATAATATGTAAAATCTAATTTTCCTTTTAGAATGCTAAGAGTGTTGACTGTAAATCTTCCTGGTTAGCATATTTTGAAGGTGGTATACATTTTTCCTCCCCTTTTGTCAATAATATACTCAAGGTGTAGATGGTCAGATTATATAACTGGCAAATATAAATTAGCTTCTGCTTGAACTGAGAGACTTCAAAAGACAATAAGCAATCTCATTTTCATTTCATTAAGATAATATTGATAATAATCAATAGGGTAAGCTAGGTCAGTCCTGAAATATCCTTCCATGTCACTCACCCGTGATAGCCAGTTCACAGTGATTTCTCTAGCATTCAAATCAAAACTCATTTTTTCTGCATCACTGCTGTAACAAAAATCCATGTACTGAATTATGAAGTTCCTATACTATCTAATTATTATTTTATTGTCTATTTATGTTTGATATCCCCGACTTCTAAAATTTTTATAACCCTTGAAAATAATAGTAACTTGAAAATAATAGATATCCAATACATATTTGGTAATAGATATCCAATACATATTTGGTCCTAATATTTTTATTTTCTAATTAACTAGTGGAACATTTCAGCCTCTGCTTGAACTGAGAAATCCCAAAGGATATTAGGAATAGAATGATAAGGATTTGAAAATACCTCTAAGTTTCTCACTTTATTTGCATGAATTACGATTCCTTTTGGATTTCAACCTATTATATAATTTCTTTATGACACTACTTCATCACTTTCCAAAGAGCTGATCATGGCATTTGGCAATTATTGATAGAACATTAACAGTTCTTTTTAATTGAAACCAGGTGAAACATATATTGTGTAGAAAAGCATTGAGGTAAATGACACTCTGCTTTATTTTCAAGGTAGTTCCACTTTATTTTAGGCTCTGAGCCAACTTTTTCTCCTATTTTTGGACCCAATCTAGCTTCCATTATATAAATAGATCTTAAACATTGTGAATAAACTAGTGAAAAACTATTAACAAATCCCTTCCTCTTTTACTGTCTCATATTAATTTCTGAAATATGTCAGTGATGTAGGAAAGAACATTAGGGTTTGAAGCCAAAGGCCAAGAAAGAATTCTTGAAACATCTTTGGTGCCAAAAGGTGGTTTTATTAAAGCACAGTAAGAGCTGCACCATCGTCATGAGGAGTGGCCCATTATAGACTTTCAAGTTGGGAGGGAGTTTGGGATAGTGTAAGCCTCTGAGGAATTTCGGAAGCAAAGTTTCCAAGACCTTGAGAGGGCTAGCTATTGTTGGGAAAAATGTCACTTATTACTGTGTAACAAAACCCTTCAGATATATATTGGTGGTCATATGCTTGGGGGATGATTGCCAACATGTATCTTGGGGAGTAGAGATAAAGGAAGTTTCCAAAGGAATTTTTATATGTTAAAGTAGACTTACAGGATCTTGGGGGTTGGGGTAAGATTGCCTTTTGACCTTAGCTAAGTATTAACATTGAGACAATTGAGTCCCTAGACGAAGGTCACTCTCCTGTTTCAAGGACTTGTCAATAGGCTGTAGGTGGTGTGGAAATCTAATAATTTTTCTTTGGTCTTTGTTTCCCACATCATCAAGACTTCTATTCATAGGATATAGGTATATTTTCGTTACATGATGCAATGAATTGGATTTTTTTGTGTGTGTGTGCTTGTCTTCATTGTAATGGCCAAATAACTCCATATTTATACCAGAGGACTGCACATTCTAATTTACTGACATGTGTCTTTCCTGGATTCTAGCTCCTTTTGAGTATAACTCACTGGGCAGCAAGCAGAACCTACAGAAAGAATACAAAATGAAAGAGTAAGTGCAGATATTAAAGGAAGTCTGTGAATCACAAAGGTTTGCTAAAGAAATCAGAAGAAGGAGGGGAGAGATTAGGAAAGTATGTACACAAGAAAAAAGGCAAGGAGGAAATCTTCACCAACGGGATGGAAGATCAGAGAACTTATATATTTTTATAAAATCTTCAGGGGCTCCTGATGTTGCTGCTAATAATTGATCTCTATTACATATTCACCAAAGTACAATCATAAATTCACCATTAAATTCATTTTAAACAGATCTTTGAAAATGAATAACTTAGTTTCAACCAGATTATCTCAGAGTTCTTAGTGCAAAAGTTTTGTATATCCTCTGCTGATTAACATCACTCATAGAAAATTATGAATCTGGGCGCCTGGGTGGCTCGGTCGTTAAGCGTCTGCCTTTGGCTCAGGTCATGATCCCAGGGTCCTGGGATCAAGTCCCTCCTCGGGGGGAAGCCTGCTTCTCCCTCTCCTACTCCTGCTGCTTGTGTTCCTGCTCTCGCTATCTCTGTCTCTGTCAAATAAATAAATAAAATCTTTAAAAAAAAAAGAAAATAATGAATCTGTGCTAAGAATACCTCAAGAATCAGCTGACAATTTCTTACAATCCCAGGTGCTATCAAGGCAAGGTTTCACTGAAAGAAGAAAGAAAGAAAGAAAGAAAGAAAGAAAGAAAGAAAGAAAGAAAG